>NW_024384795.1:0-25497 GCF_016835505.1 Polypterus senegalus
TTGTTGAGAATGTCCTCAGACATTGCTCCGTATATCTCAGTATTTAAATTTTCAGACAGCTGTAATATCCAGAAGGTATGTTCTGTGAGAGAGAGAAAGAATGGAAGCAAGTAGTTATTCACACACATAGAGCACATAGAAGATCAAATACAAAACAAAGCATTTAATGTGCTACTTTAGCTATGATGGGAGTTGGATACGCACAGATTTCTGCATCTGGATTTTTCTGTGCTTAAGCACATTTCAGCTTTTACTTACATCATGTTATAGTCTGGCGAATTCTATGCGGCGTTATGCAGAGGCTCGGAAGCTCCACAGCGATGTTCACCTGCCCACATATGATGAATAGATCAGCGTCAGAAGTGCAGCATTAAAAACCAATGCTATGCCACCTGACAACAAAGCATTCAAGACACCTGCTGATGTGCCTTTGTCACCTTTTGCATGATCGCAATGGAAATTAACCCTATACTTCCGAGTCAGCGTTTTGTACACATTTAATTAAAAGCGTATCTGGTGCGAAATTATAAAAGCTTTTGGGCGCGATGATATCAGCGAATAGCACTAGCACTTCACTAGTACAAATGCATACCGCTAGTGCGCATTTTAGCAACAACCTGCTTGAATAGGGGCACATGTTTTGACCGATTGTCGGCTTGAGGTTAATGGCGTTAAGTGCATTTTACTATAATTTTCAATCTAGTGAAGTTTTAGTGTTGATATTTTTATATATGTTCATAAAACTGTAGTTTTTATGTCAAAGGTGTATCACTAAAAACATTATATTTATTATATATTTCAGCTTTTCAAAGCGAAACAAATTAGATTCGTTTGTCTTTTAATCAGCGGTGACAAAATTATCACAGCATGGATTGTGGTTTGTTTTATGGAAAGCGCGAATTTATGACCTAGATGGAAGTGGTACAGACTCAGACAAGGAACCAGATGCAAATAAGGATGAAACTGGTAAATAAAATGTGTATTATATTTAAAAATTTTAATTTTACTATATAAAATTTTATTTATATTGCTATTCAAACTATTTTGATAATAATATTTATTTTATCCCATGACAGGAAGTGAATATACGCCCGAATATTTTTGATTTGGATGAATTAGAAGACCTCGTAGTTAGTAATGATAATACTAGTGAAGATGAGTTAGAAACTTCAGTTGTTGAAGTTGAAGAATCAATTCAATAACTACAAGTTCAAAGCCGTCTACATCAAAAAGCAAGAATTCCTGTTTGGCGGCACATTTCTGGAGAAGGTACAGCTAGACCTGTGCCTGAATGAGTTAGGACAAATATATTCTTCTAGGATACTAAAACGTCCTGTTGAATATTTTAGACATTTTTTCTCGAAGGATATCATTACTCATATTGTTGACCAATCAAATCTTTGTCAATCCAGCAAAATCCCAATAAACCTCTTGCACTGGTAGCCAGGAACTTGAGCAATTTTGGTACACTGCTTGCTATATGCGATGGTGAAGCTCTCAAATTCACGTTTATATTGGAAGAGCAAACTAAACTGTCCTATTGTATCGGAGTGATAATGGGAAGATATAAAGTCAAGATTCACTTCAATGATAATTCTAAATTCCCTTACCTAATGAGAAAACAGATAAATTATTCAAGATCCGACCTTTGATAGACCATTTACAAAAAGTTTGGAAATACCAATGCCCCAAATGCTATGCGTGGATGAACAGATAGTTCCATTCAAAGGTAGATCAAGCATAAAACAATATACACCCAGCAAACCACAAAAGTGGGGATACAAATTGTTTGTTCTTTGCGATGACAAAAAGCATCATGTATGATTTTTCATATATTCAGAGAAAATTTAACGGTATTAGGAGAACCGACTCGGGAGCTAGTTCAAATGTAGTACTGAAATTGGCCCAATCAATTCCTGTTGGATTGAACCATTTATTATATTTTGATAACTGGTTTACGTCACTTCCTTTGATGACAACTTTAGCAATGAAAAAAATATTTAGCTTGGGAACTGTTAGAATCAATCGTTTGCCTGGCATCCCACTAATCAAGGACAAAGATTTAATGAAAGGCAAAGGGTCCTATCAAGAAGTGACTGCTCTAGTTGAAGATACTGAAGTGCGTGTAGTGAAATGGCCAGATAATAGAGTTGTAAACCTTATGTCAACTTTTGCCTCGGCAGAACCAAAGCCAACTGTAGCGATATGACAAAAAGACAAAACAAACCATCACAATCGATTGCCCTATTGGAAAACCTACAATCAGTTTATAGGAGGTGTTGATTTGATGGACTCAGCTAATTGCACTGTACAAATTCACTCAGATCGAAAAAATATTATCACAATTGTTTTCATTTTATAAGATTGACTGTTGTGAACTCTTGGCTACTTTATCGTAGAGACTGTGAGAGCCTTCAGTTACCAAAAAGATTCAAAGTCTGCAAGAGTTCAAAATGAGCATGCTTGAAGCTCTTCTTCTTGAAGGAAAAAGTAATAGACCAACAAAAGAGGCAGACCTTCTACTAGCTCTACTGATGCTGAGTTTGCTAACAAAAGAGAAGAGGTCCTGCCACCAAAAGTATCCCTGGAAGAGATACCCGTTTGGATGGTCTTCACCATTACCCTGAGGTCACAAACAGAGGAAGATGCAAAATGTAAATTGCAAGAGTGCACCAGTATTTGTCTGCAGCAAATGCAAAGTTCATACTTTGTATCACAAAAGAAAAAATTGTTTTGTTCAATTTCACACTAACTAAAATTATAAACAAATACATTTTGTGCATTATATTTTATAAATAAAATAAGTTTTCAGTTTGTTTTATTTAATAATAAAATAAGGTGAAAATAACATAGAAATGAAGGTGCATTTTTATTCTTGTATTATCAATCCATGGGCCGAATGTGACAATTTGGTTACATTTAAAAACATTGCAAATTTATATTTATTTAATATATTTTGGTTGTTAAATATATTGACAACTATGAAGTAAAGAATAAAACAAAAAAAGTTTTTCCTGAAATTAATAATTCAGGCGTTATAGGGTTAAGTCCACTCAACCATTTTGAAGAGTTAATGCATGGTTTCAAGATGTTGTCGACTGAGACTTTGAAGGAAGCCGTGTATCGGTGCTGACAAGTTACATCAGTCTGAGGATGAGTCTCCACCACAATGAGCTGACAATCCTTCATTTAAATGAGCAGCTTCACATCCAGCGCAGGGAAACCTGTAAAATGACAAGCCTGCCAATTGAATTCTCCTTAGTGTGACATCAGTGAGTGATCCTCTTAAGGACACTACCTAAAGAGCCCCGTAAAGACTCCATATTGGCATTTCGGCTCAGGCACTACAACATGTTTCAGGACTGTCCTTAAGCCACACTAAGAAAACATTTTTTTGTCTGTCAGAAGGTTTTAGAATTCACCATTACTCCTAATTACTTACAGGCCTGTTTGGAGTAAAATTCCTTGTGTAGGAGAAAAACTGCTATGATGTTTTACACAGACTACTCTCGTCATTTTATCTGATTCAACAATTTACCCATAACAGAAAAGTGGGAAAAGAAGGCCCAGTTCCAAAGCTACCATCTGAGGAACTGCTAAAGCTCTTTAGAATTTGTGAAAATGTATTCATTTACGTTGTCCTTAAATAAGAATGTCGAGTGTCTATTAGCCCTTTGGATGCTTCAGTATCTTCCGTGATGACTGAATGAAGGTTATTTGACTTACTGTACAGCTCTCCAGACTGCCGGTGATGGTGTTACAGCTGAATTTGAAATGAGATATTGGATTATTTTGTAGCTGAGTGGAATTGCACAGAATCACAATAACCTAAAAATTAATGAGGAGATAAAAGAGTACAAACAACAGTGAATTCAACACCATACATTAAATACAACATCAGATAGCAGATCTGAGAAACACTCAGGGATTTGTAAGTGTGAGCAGATGGTAGAGTGCCTGTCCCTGAACTTGCTGCCAGTGCTGATGGTTCTGTACCATCTAACAGAGCTGAGGTGGGAAGCGGTGACTATGCAAAATGGCTGAGTGTCTCTACAATACAACTGTTTGCCTTTCTCTTATGTCCTGAAAAACAGGCAGCTTGGTTGTCAATATTTTGTATCCCTTCACCATCCCTGTAATGCCCTCTGGCTCTGAGCTGAACAGGTGCCATACCAGGATGATAAGTAGTCACTGAGGATGGACTCCACTGGGCACCTGCAGAGTTGCTGATCATAAATGGAAAATCCGAGGAGGTGAAGGAGTTAATGAGCCATCTTTTTTTATGGTCAGGATGTGCAGAGCCCACTTGAGGTCAGCAGTGATTGACATTCCTAGACATTTCAATCTGCCAGCTCTCTTTGTGGCGTCCCGTTCAAAAACTGTCTTATTCATCCTGATTTTGTGTTTGAAAGTAAATTCTTCTTGTTTTGGCACCTGCTCAATGTGCTCCTCTTATGATAAATGGGTGCACTGGTACCTGACTGCCAGTGCTGCTATTATTTAAAGTTCCTGCTATTCCCTCTTTCTGAGGTAAGTTTAGAATTACCCTGCTAGGATCTCATCCTTGTTTGCCACCTCAGCCTTGGCCTTTGCTCATGAATGGTGTGCAGTTTACCTTGAGCTAATATGTTGACCATTGCCCACCCATTTTCCTCTACTGGGTGTTTATGATCTCTGTGATGGACACCTGGCGAGCCCCTCCAGTTTTATGATGCAAACATATTCCCCCATTCTCTCCACAGTTACATTTTGCACAGTCAGATCCGCTCATCCTCACTGATCTTCTTCTGTTTACCTCCAAAAAAAGTCTGACTGATTAATGGCTGACAGAGTCACCTAATTACCACATTTGTAACATCTTTACAATTAAAAGTGACATTCTGTTGCAAGTCAAGTCAAGTTGGGGAACGAAACAGATGTTTGCAACCTCCCAGGAAGACATTTGGTCAGTCCCACCCTTCAGAAATGACCCTCTTTCTACCCTAGCCAGGTGTTCTTGGGGGACTCCTTGGCCTGGTCAACCCTCGGTCCCAACAATGAGGATCTTATAAGCTGAATCACCCTCAGGAAATCGCCACATGGCCATAGTGCGTAACGATGATCTCTCACAATGTGCCTCAGTCGGGACTCTATGAGCAACTGCTCATTCGACAAAATCAAACCGGGTACCCAAAGGATTTTACAGAGAGCACAATACCAAAAGAGTCCAGTTCACCTCGGTCACTGGATAGTGTCCATGTCTCTAACCATATAGTAAGACAGGAAGCACCAGGACTTTAAAGACTTGGACCTTCATCCTTTTCAGAGATATGGGATAGGGATATCTCTCTACAAACAGAAACACTACTGATGGCCGTGCCCAAAACATCATTAAAGGCCTAGCTCTTTGGTTTTTATCAGGACACTCACAAGCCCAGCACTCAGACTCCTCACTCAGTCTCTGAACCCCCTGATCTGAACCTCCATTGGCACCGTGAAGATCACAGCATTGAAAAGCAAAGTCAAGATCAGTGAAACTTTCTTCATCAACAGATGCCCCATAGTCGCTGGCCCCCACACCCCTTGCCCAACACCCAGTCCATACAAGCATTAAACAGAGTAGGAGCAGGACAGACCGCTGATGAACCCAAGAATCACTTCGGGAAAGCATGAGATCCTGCCTCCCTCTGAACAGCACTCACAGAACCAGTTACAGGCTGGCCATGATACCAGCAACCTCAAGGGCCCCCACAAACCCTTAGGATGTCCCATGGGCAGCTCAATCAACGGGAAGTCGAACACTTTGCAAAATTGCCCAAGGCTGCAAGAAACTCTGCCGATATTGTGTTTGCTCCATGAAACACTCAGTGCCAGGATCGGTAGATGGTAGATTTAGGCATAAAACCAGACTGTTCAGTTCACTGGTAGGTGAGCAATTGATCATGGATCCTACTGAGGCGACTCTAACAAGGACCTTACCTGGCACAGAGCAGTGTTATCCCACTGTAGTTGCCTCAATCCAGGGGATCACCCTTGCCTTTCCAGATAGGGAGGATAAGTCCGATTTTCCAGTCAGTTGGGATGATGCCAGTCTCCCAAATGGGGGCAAAGATTTCTTGCAATGCCAGGAGGACAGCCTTACCACCAGCCTGGAGAAACTCACCCGGATACCACAGATCCCTGCAGCCGTTCCTCCCTCAGCTGGTTCCCGCCTGTACAATTCTCAGTGAGACTGGGGGTTCACGAATTGTAGGATCAGCCTCAAGAACTATGGACCAGAGATATCCAGCGTTGTGGACACCGCCCCAATCCCAACTTCTGTTTGTTTTTTGACCATTTTTTATCCTGTTGACTGATTTTTATCCTTCCCGTGTCATCCTTGTTTATCTCCACTGACTTTAAATGATTTGCTCATCTTTACTAATCTCAAATATCTGCTCAGTTGTTCTGTTTCACAGAACTCAATTTGCTCGTTGCTAGTGATTTCACTGAATGGGGTCCCCTTGTACGCCACATCAACAACATTTGAATCTTCCAACTACTCCAATCCCCCTTTGTTGCTGGCAGTAGAAATTGAAGTCATTTATGAAGGTGACCTGTGATATTTGATAGCCTCACAAACTCTCGACAAGGCAGGGCTTTTAGTTAAAATGATGTTATTGTGCCTCCTGGACTGGGCGTTTTACTTTTAACAGAGACCTGGCAGGACTTTTTAAAGAGTCAAGATCACTGTTGACTTTCCACTGCTGACGTATCTTTGTTCTCGTCAGGTTTTGGGGTGTGATGTCCATTGTTATTAAAATGTTTAAAATTAAAACTTCACTGAAACATAATTAACTTTTGAGATACAATTGTTAAAAAATTTAATTAAAAGGTGCAGTGCTTTTTGTTGTATATGACCTCCCAAATGATGTAAAAGTGGAGGGCTGACTGTTTTGATAAAAAACTGACCTTAGGTGATTTGAACATTCATGTTTGTTTCTTCAAAGCCATTCATTTTCAGAGTTTTAATTATTTGATTCTTTTAATCTTATTTAGTCTATAACGGTCCTACTTGTCTTTGGGCATATGTCTGATCTTATCATCTGGTTGGTCTGTAGTGATGTTAATAGAAGAAAGTTCCCCTGATCAAATCCATCTCTCAGTGCTGTGGCACCTTCTCAAATTATTTGGGTTGTGAATTAAAAACCCCCTAAAAAATTTGTTTGATATTTCGAAATTCTTTTTGTTAGTTCTTGCCCTCAATGGGGGCTCTTCTCATAATTCTGCATGCAGATCCACACTTGTTCTGTGGGTCTTGTGAAAAACGAACCCCCATAACAAAAAGGGCCCTCCCCGGTTTAAAGACTCCATGAAAACCCTTTTTATGGTGTAGGAAAACAACATAGATGGAAAAAAATAAATGACAGACATCTTAGGGTTTCTGACAACCCATCTGTCTGAATTCCAGCAGGCTGTCAAATTAGCAGAAAACAAAACTCTTGTCTGATATTTCTACCAATGATCAGATGTCTAGAGTTCTGTTCACTCAATAAGTTACCTCCTTACTCTGACACACTTAGCTGTACTGTAGGCTTTGGGATACATGTGAGGATTTTTGAATTTTACTGATAAAACTGTTTGAGATGAAATCTTCTCTCCCGCCACCTGCCCCCAGTTCCTTTTTTTCCCCTGACTTGTCTTTATTGTCTGACTCTGTTTGTCTTCCTTTCTTGCCCAAACTGTCCCACTATGGCCCACACCCCTCCCCTCTTATGTCATTCCAGCTCTTCTCTTAGAGACTTTTCATGTTATTGTTGACCTACCATTGCTACTGTCCTTCATCCTTTAAACATGCAGTGGTCAGCCTGGGCTTAAAACATGGACTTGACCCGAGTTTTTTTTCTCTCTTATCTCTACTTTTGTAATTCCTCTCTAAATTCTTTAAATGTTTTTTTTTGTACAGCTGCTGTCTTTCCTTGTTAATGATAATCAAATGGTCCCCCAGCCCAGGTTGAGCTTTTCATAGCACCAAGTCTGCTCTTGTGGAAAGGTCACCAAAGACAACAGAAATCAAGTAGACAATCAAGATGAACAATCAGACAAGATGACAAGGAGCCAGCTAGTTTCCCCGAATGTGTTTGGTTTTATTTTAAACTAATAGACATTCTTTGATTTCTTCTTCTTGACAATGATTGGTCTGTTTGGTCCTTTTGGCCTACAAAAAGAAGGAACATCTGGTCAACTGGTACAAGAAATCAGAGACCTTGAACTTTCCAAAGTGACTTTTTGATGCTCTCTGACCTCGTGAGTTAATAGAAAGTGGGAGAGTGAAGGCCTTGGGCGTCTGACCAAACAGCTGGTGGAGGTGTCAAATACAGGTGGGGGTAACATTACAGTCTAAACAAGGAACTCACCCTTATGTCAAAACTAAAATTTAACAGGACTTTATTGATATTACTTGAAAGTACAGGCAAGTCTTCAATAATGAAACTCCATCTCCCCGTCACCTCGTCACACACCTGTGGATTCTCAATATTCTCATGCTGAAACACAAGTTACTACCATGACTCTGTTAGTGACAGCAGCAGCTCTCTGTTAACCAATCCAGAGGTTTTGATATGTCTTTTTATATGTTCACTGTCACACCCTGTGCCCAGGAGGTAAACTAAGGAGGCTGGGAACGAGGAAACAAGAGCGGACTTTTTCAAAGTGCACTAAACTTTCCTGTACTTCTCATATGGATGCCTAAGGGAAACCAACATAAAGTACTTCTGCATAAGTACTTTCTCCAGGGCACTTCCGGCTTCAATTTTGGACTCCATCTTCCCCTGGCTATTTTAAAAGTCCAGCTCCTTTTTGTTTTAGTTGTCCCTGTTTTACAGGAACCAGGGCATTTCCCGGAGCCATTTCTTGAATTTGATTTGATATAGGGGCAATTCCCCAGACCTTTTTTCCCCACTTGTGTTTCATTACAACACATACACAGTGGACTGTGCCGGCAGTTTATCGGAAGTCCCCCAAGCCCCAGATGGAGCCCTCCTGCGTAGTAAAGGGGCCCCTAAGACCAGCGGAGTCATGGACTATGTAGTTTTTATCCTCAGCCCTGACTGGATTACCACGGGGCCACAAGAGGGGGCTGCAGGAAGGACAAGACTTATTGTACACTATGACCCGGAAGTTCGTCATAGGAAGAGTGGGACTTCGGGATGAAAAAGTACTTTTACCTGACCGGAGTGATACAAGATCACATAAACTGGGACTGGGAACACTTCGGTCAGGAATTAAAAGGACTGGGAACTCCCAGAAAATGAGCTGAGCTGGGTGGTAGGAGGGGCACGCGTCTGGGGTGGAGATTGTGATTATTTATTTATTTGTGTATTGATTTATGAATAGTGTGGAGTGGAGGTGCTTAGTCGCGTAACTATTATAATAAAAAGAATTATTGTGGCACTTTTACCAGGTGTTTGGGTGGTACCTGAGGGTTCAAGGGAGCACTACTGCCTACTGGATCACATTTACTGACTTTATTAGGTACACCTTAGCCCAGATTCACTCCTTTTAGCCTTCAGAACTGCTGTAATTCTTCATGGTTTGATTCAACAAGGTGTTGGGGGAAACATTCCTCAGGGATTTTGCTCCATATTTACATGATAGCATCAAAGCGTTGCTGTGAATTTGTCAGTTGCACATCAAAGATGCAAATCTCACTTTTTTAACATATCCCATTGAACTTCTGGATTGAGATCTGGCAACTGTGAAGGCTATTGGAGTCCCGTGAACTCATCGTCATGGTCAAGAAACCAGTTTGAGATTTATTTCTGAGCTTTGTGACATGGCCCTATCCTGCTGGAAGGAGCCATCAGAAGATGGTGATACTGCAGTAATAAAGGATGGACATAGTAAACAACAATACTCCCGGTAGGCTGTGGCATTTAAATGATGCTCAGTTTGGTACTAAGGGGCCAAAAATGTCCAGAAAATATACTCCCACCATCAAACCAGCACCAACAGCCTAAACTGTTAATACAGGTAGGATGGATCCCTACTTTCATGTTGTTGATGCCAATTCTAATCCTACCATCCAAATGTCACAGCAGAATCGAGACTCATCAAAGGCGGCGCAACATTTTACAATCTTCTATAATCCAATTTTTGGTGAACCCGTGCGTTTTAGCATCAGTTCTCTGTTCTATTTTACTTGTTTGTACGAGTACTCATTTGAGTTCCTGTTGCCTTTCTATCAGCTCAAATCAGTCTGGCCATTCTCCTTTCACCACCTGGCATCAATAAACATTTTGCCTGGTTAACTGCTACTCACTGGATATTTGCCCTTTTTGGACCAGTCTCTGAAAACCCTAGAGATGCGGTGGTGAAATCCCAGTAGATCATCAATATCTGAAATCTCAAAGAAATCTTGTGGCATCCGGCACATTAAAAGCCCTTTAGTCACCTTTCTCTCCCATTTTGATGAGTTTAACCTCAGCTCATTTGAAAAATGTCTCGGGCCCGAAATGCATTGGGATGCTCCATGTGATTGGCAATTCATATTTGCTTAAAAACGTGTAACTTAAAAAAGGGGCGGTGAATTTTTGTGTGTGTTATATATATCATATATATATACACAGGTATATATATATATATATATATATATATATATATATATATATATATATATATATATATATATATATATATATATATATAAAAAACAAACAAAAACCTTTTTAAATGGAAAGTGTGTTAAAGAAAAAAAAGAAAAAAGAAACTTTTAAAAAACGTAACATGATTGCAATGTAATTGTTTTTTTCATTGTCATAGTTTTTGGTTTTAACACACCCGCATATAAACATATATATATACATATACACAAAATATATATACATACTGTATATATGCATATATATATATAAAACTGTACAACGGCATGGGAGGCAAAAAAGGGCCCAGTGAAGGCGTTCTGAGCCATGCGGGATGTGGCAGGGGCCTAACTCTCTTTCTCCCCCCTGTAGCCTAACCGGGGGTTTCACCTGTCTCTCGGGGCGTCACTTCTGGGCCCGGGAAGGGAACGACCTTCCCAGCCCCGGCCCCTGATGTAAACCCCGGGAAAAAACCAATAAACAATGAACCTTCCCGCCCCCTTTGCCTCACTTCCTGTCCCCCCAAAAGCCTTTTTTCCTTCTGTGTCAGTCTTGTTTTGGACTCTGTTGTAAGCACTTCATGCTGGTATTTAAAAAAACGGTTGCAAGGATACCAAATTACATGGTGGCTGCCCCAAACCTTTCTGTCTTTGACTCGTTTTGTGACAGTGGGTTGGCAGGATGGAGAACCCCCAAAGGAAGGCCCAAAAAACCCCCCGGGTGGGGCGTCGGGGCGAGTATTCGGCGGGGGGGTGCCCGTGGTTGGGGAACCGTCGGGGGCCCCGCTCCCCCATGAACTGGGGTTAGAGGGCCAGGGGTTTTTGGGGGGGGGCTCAGGTGGGCTGCCCTGGAGGGACAAGGGGGACTCAGTATGCTCTCTTGGGGAGAGTCCCTCCCCCCCAGTGAAACCACACCCCCTTTTCCACCTTGGGTCCCCAGACTGGCAGGGGGTAAAATACGAAGTGGAGGTTGGCCCCTGAGGCCACCAGTAAACAAGCCTGGTCCTTAGGGGAAAAAATATGGCGTGGCTAGGCCGGAAAAAAACCCCCCGGTCTTAGCGGGTGCGTGCCCAAATCGCTTACTTCCCCGGGGGGCTTCACCCAGGGGTCTGGGGTGCAGTTTAAGAACATGTCTGGCTCTGGCTTCTGGGAAACCGAGGCCCCTCCCCTCTGGGAGGCGGAAGTCCTTCTGCCCTCCCCGGGTATGTGCCTAGCCCCCCCCTGTATCCCCGGGCCAGGCGCCCGGGCTGGGTTAAAAAAGCTTGGGCGAGGGGGGAAATGCAGGTGGAGGGGAGGGCTTTTTTCCTGACAAACCCCGTTGGGTCCGCGACAGGCGTGGTGATGTTGGGGGGTTTAAAAATTTCCTTTTTCCCGTTTCCCGGCACAACATTTCCTTTGTTGCCCCCCGTTTTTCTACGGACAATGGCTAAATTCAACCAGTAAAACCTGTGTCCGGGGAAACCCCTTAAGCACGCCGCTTTTCTTAGCTCGGAATCGAAAAAAGAAACTGGAAAACCCCCCGTCCTCCCCCGGTTTTCGAGGGGGACGGGTCTGACTTGGGGCCCCGAGACCTACCCCCCGGGGGGTTAAGTTGGGTCGTTAGGGGCCCGGAGATAAACCCCGTCTCAACTCCCTCCCCCGTGCCCCGGCAGAATGGCGCCGTCCTGGCGGGACCTGGGGCGCCCGGGCTGCCCCGTCACCCCCGCGCCCCGGCGGGCCCGGGGAAACCCCGCCCTAGGTGGCGACCCTCTCCCGTTTTGGTTTCAATTTGGCGGGCTTTTTCAAAGGGGCAATGGTGGCGCCCCCTGAAGTTTTAAAATCAGTGGTCCTTGTCAATGGCCGCGCACTGTCATCGATCCACGGGCCCCTACTTTGTGTTGTAATGCCTCCTTTCCGTGTAAATGCATCCCCGGGCGGGGCAGGCTGCTTAGTGCGCGTACCTTCGGGGCGGTCTCGACTAGCACCCGCCCACCTCCTGGTGCCACCTGGGCCCCCGAAAAAACTCTAGGGGGTAAAGCCCCCGGTTTTCCTGGCCAGGTTAGGGGGTTTAAAATACTGCGCTTCCTGCCCAGTGTCAACTCGAAGTTTCCCTGGGGGGACGTGCTCCTCTTGTTCCTTTTCCCCGATTGGCTTTCCCCTTCCCACAGAATGGGGGGGGCCGGTGGGACCTCTGGGCCCCTGGGGAGGACACAAGTACATTTTGGTCCCTGGTTTTTGTCCCGATCCCCGAAGCTGTTCCTTCGGCTACCTGAAACCATGCGGAATTCTGGGGTACCCGGGTGGGGATCCCCAAAAAGTCTTGACAGACCGGGGGCCCCTTCACCTCAGGGGGGCGTTCAGGGGCTCCCAGATTCTGAAAATGGGGTTTAAACCTGGTTATCTCCTCAAACCGGCGGTTAGTAGAGAGGGTTTTAAACAGCTCTCAACATTTTGGGGGGTGCGGGATGGAAGGAACTGGGATCAGCTCCCCCTTCCTTTTTTCCCTGGGGAATCCCAAAGCCCCCGGGGTTCTCCCCCTTTTAACTACTTATGGGGCAACCTCGGGGCATATTGGTATTTTGAAGGCTGGGGAAGGGCTCTTCCCCCCACAACATTGGGTTTTTGGATTCTGCATAGTTTGGAAAAATTGGCCTGTCCTTTAAAGTCACTGGAGGCTCAAGCAGCCGGTTGCTCTAAACGTGGGGCTCGGGGGTTCCACCCGGGTGGGGGGTTTTTAGTTACCTCCCCGGTTTCCCCCCCCCCAGAATTAAAAAGGAAGGACTGGTGATTTTGGGGAAAATCAACCCCCTCGTCGGCCAAGGGGCGGTAATTTTATGGAACCTGCTGAAACCCGTAAGGACGGGCCTGTCCCCCCTCCGAGCCCGCTCACCCTTTTTCCACCCGGACCTTAACTTTGGGCGGGGGGGGCCCCGGCGGGGGAGCTGGGGAAAAAAATTATCGGACGTTGGGGGTAGTCAGTAGCCCCGGAAGGACCCTCTGATTGAGCCAAATTGTGCGGGGGGGGAGGGGACCCTCTTCCCCAGGCAAAAAAAGGGTGAAGTGGAACTGGAATCAAGCGCTGGAACTGGGTTATGAGAGAGGTTATAGTCCCTGGTCCCCCCCATTGTGCTGTGGTAAGCCTGGCGGGGGTTAAGGGGTTCTGCAATGCTTCCGGGGAACCAATCTCCCAATTTGATCCTATAATCCGCAGCGTGGGCGACCTCCTCGAGAGGGGGACGGGCCCCAAAACCTGCCAACTTACAACAAAGGGTCGGCAGGTTCCTTTCGGTACGGGGAAAAACCGTTTGTACCCTAGCGGCCTCTATTCGGCCCCATTTGGGTTGGGGGTCCCCAAAACCCCGCGTTGGTGGAAAAAGGCTTACTCATAACTATACATGCTTACCTGTCTTCATCATTTCCCGCCGGGGAACACCTAAACATGTCCAAGCGGTGTTGGACCTTGGTGGGCGGGGGATTTCGGCTTTTGGGTTTGCGAGGCCAAATATTTTTGGTTTCCTGGTGGGTGGGTCCGTAACCCCAGTGAAAGGCCACTAAAGGCCCCTCCCGGGAACCAAGGGCGGCAGGGCCCTTTGGGGTTGCGGGTCTCGCCGGTTTTTACCCGGTTTTGGGGGCCCTCGTTTTAAAAAACCCGAACTTTTGGGTTGGGCTGAACAGGGGGGCATTTTTTGGCGAAGAAAGGGTTCTGACCTTTGGGGGTGGCCTAACTTTCCCCTTTGCCTTTCACCTCCCGGGCGCCCGGACACAGGTGGACGTGCTGGGCCAAGTGTCATGGTGTGAACCCCGTCTTTTGGGGCGAACTGTTCCCCAGCCAGGTTTTGGCGGTGGAGACTCGGGGATTAAATGGGCACCAGGAGGATACCTGTTTTGGGGTGGCACCCCTTTCCCCCCTGACCCCTCGTTTGGCCTCAAAAATCAAAAAAAGCGGGACCCTGGCTTTACCCCCCTCAAATTTTCTCGTTTCCTTTCTCCAACCCCCCCTTTTCCCCGGGGGTTGGTTGTAAAGAGGCGGGGTTGGGGGGGGCCTTTCACCCCCAAACAGCTTGGGGACTCCAAAGGGGATTGGGGCGTTTTTTTTTTAGAAAATTCCACCTTTTGGGGGTTTCCCTACAACCCTTAGGCCCCGGCACTCCCTCAAGGCCCTGGGGGGGGGCGGGATTTAAAAGCCAAAGGGGGTTTTGGCCCCCGGGGGGGGGGGTGGGGGGTTTGAGGGCCCTTAAAAACCCGGGGGGTCCCATTCCCCCCCTTTATTTTTTAAAAAAGGGGCCCTTTTGTTGGGAAAAACGGGGGGGAAAGAACCCCCCCCAAAGGTTTTTTTTTCCCCCCCCCGGGGGGGGGTGGGGGGGGAAAGGCTTTCCCCTAGGGGGGAAATTTAAAAAGGGGGGGGGGCCCGAAAAATCACTCAGCTGAGGTTACCTGGGGCTGAGTTCCCCCTTTCACGGCCCATACCTCTCAGGGGGGCCCCTAAAAGGAAAGTCGAATCGCGGGTCCCCCCGGTGGTTTCGACCGCGCCGACAAGTTTTGCTCGTTCCGGGGGTGCTCTCCATCCGCGCCGTGCTCTTTTGGGGTTTGCCTCTGGGTTTAAAAAATTTAAACCCGCCCCGGGGTCTGGGCGGGGCCTTTTCCCAGCAGCGGGGGGGCAGCAAAAGGGCAGGAAGGCAGTTCTGGCCATGCGGGTTTGGGGGCGCCTAACTCTTTTTTTTCCCCCTGTAGACCAAAGGGGATTTTCCACCTGTCTTTTGGGCGTCACTTCGGGACGAGCCAAGGGGGAACGATTGCCCCCCCCTGATGTCACATCGGGACTAACAATGAACAATAACCGTCCCCCGCCCCTTGAAATCCCCTGTTCCCTTTAAAAGCCCCCCTTTCCCCTTTTAGTTTTTTTTTGGACTTTTGTAAGCACTTCAGTGCTGGTATTTGAAAACGAAGTTGCAGCCAGGATCCCAAATTTCATGGGTGGCTGCCCCAAACCCTGTCTTTGACTCGTTTTGTGACAATACAAAACACAAAATACATCTATACTAATAAAAACCCCAAACCCCCCTATGACTCACACTCACTCCTGACTCGTCACTAATTCTCAACTTCCCGTGTAGGTAGGGGGGCTGTTTGGGGGCTCATTCCTTACAGCTTACTTACAAAAATTGGGCGGGGTTTTTAGAAAATTCACACCAATGATCAAACTAAGCTATTTTTTTCCCTTTACTGTAATGGGTTTGGGGCCCCGGGGGGTTTAATGTGACACTCCCTCCCCGTAATCATGTGAACTGACTGTCCAACGTGTGCGTAAAACCAGGGAAAACCTCAAAAACTGAAGAAAAAAACCCCTTATATAATTTAGAGGCGGAAACAAGGCTGCCGTGGCGTTCTCTCCCACGGGGAATGGGATACAAGTTTAATGAAGGGGCCGGGGTATAGCGAGTTTTTTATCACTTTGTAATAAAGTTAAAATTGGGGGAAGGGCTGGCTTTTGTAAATTCCGGGCTGTGTTTGTGGGGTTGAATTGGGGGGAGTCCTCATCATCTCCCCCCCATTCACCTCATTTCTCAGGCGAGCTCAGTCTTTGTCTTTCAAAGCAACCTCAGACTGCCCCAAATACTCACAGAAAAATCCACAAGTTAAACCCGCTGTCTCTAGAGTTTCTCCCCCCTGAATCCTCCAGGCACTACTTAAAAGAGGTTACTGAAAAAATGGTATTCGTTTTTTTTAAAATCTTTTCTTACACAAGCACAGCTGAGAAGCTTGATGCATGTGTCCATAATCGTTAAAAAATAATGCATTTAATCACACTTCGAATACAAACAAAGGGAACTTTTGTCAATGCATGATTTCCTGGACACGATTACATTGATCAAACCATCCGATTCATTTTCCCTACACCTTAGTTTGAGAAAAGTTTTGAAAAAATATGGGTTAACACAGAAAAACAGATCCCAACAAGCTTTATAAAATGATTGCCATCAATAATTGTTTTGGTAAACAATACTCAGTGTAATCCTCCTTCCATTTTATAATTTTTCCCCACTAGCTGATTAAAATAGCGGTAAAAATGCGAAGAAAGGGTGACATTTAGGCAGGCATTTATATTCAACACTCATGACAATGTCAATCATTTCGTTATTTTTAAAAAATGTTTCCTTTTTTTTTTCATTACTTCTTTAACCCTTTTCTCCTTTCTGGGGGTATTTTTATATATATAATATAGGGAAAAAAAGGGAAAAGCTGAGACTTTTGATATCATGAGCGTGTGTAAAAAGGGGGTCTCCTCCCAGCAAAAGTGAGCAGCCAGCTGCGTGCATGCTGTCCCCGGCCTTTAAAGGGGCTGACTCTTCTGCAAGTCAAAGTGAGCATTTTTAAATTTTTTTCATCCCCCCCCTTGCCCGACAAGTGCAAACCCGGGACCCTTTTTCACACCCGGCAAAATAATTTAAAAGTTCCCCTTTTTTTTTGCATTATCGTTAGGGTCCTCATCGGTTTTGAAGACAGCACAGGAGTGGAGGACTAATAATCACACCGATTAAGGGGGGGGCGTCCCCCAATCTACACAAGGCGATCATAGCGTCAGCGAACACCCTTTTAAACAAAAAAGAAAAAACCTTCCTTTCTTTCACCTTTTTTTCCCTTTTTATCCCAAACCAAAACATTTCTCTTTTAAACCTGCAGAGGACACAAATTAATTTTCTTTAAATGCGGTGGGACATTATCAGAGGCAATTTGAAAATTCTTAGAAAAAGTTTTCTATACCCCATGTGGTGCCTTTCAAAGGGGGTCAACTACCAAGATGATCCCATTTTACCCGTTATTCTGACCCGTTCTGTTATACCGTCTTTTTTAAAAGTGTTTATCCAACCACTGTAGTGCTCAGTAGCTTTCTTTAAAAAATTAATGTTTTTCTGTTTAAAAACATAGACTTATTTTTTATTTTTCCCCTTTCACTCAGTGACCAAATATACACACACATATAGAAAATACAAACATACACAAAGTATATGTATTTTATATATATATTATGTACATAATTTATATATATATATATACACACACCTATCTACATTATATATATATATATATATATACACACACAAAATACACACACACACACACATTTAATTTTTGTTGTTATGTTAGTATGTTTGATATAATAGGTTATATAAAAGAAAATATATATATGTATATAGATAAAAGAAAAAAATGTGTATATATATGTATATATGTATGTATATATATATATATATATATATTTTGTAGATAAACCCTTATACACAACCCAAGCTGTGAGAAAACCTAAAAAGGAAAAGGCGTGAGCGTGTGGTCTTTTTTCTGATGCAGCTAAAAACAACTTTGTGGCTCCCGAAATACACAAAACAATTTTTTGACAATCATTTACATTATTTTTAAATGTTTCTTTTCCCATAACTTCTTTAACCCGCCCTTTTTCGAAGAGCGGGTTTTTTTCATATATATTTTACCGGGACATCATATCAATGACAAAACAATTACATTAACAATCATGTTAATTTATTTTAAAAATTTTTTTCCCTTTTTTTTTCATACCTTCTTTAACACACCTTCTCCCGCTGTGGCCGGGGGTATTCTGCTAGTATCCAAGCAAAATGGGGAAATACCCCCTTTAAGCGGGGAAATTTAAAATGAAAAAAGGGTTTTTAAAAACATAACGTTGACAATAATTGTTTTTTCTTCATAAATGTTGTAATTTATATATATATATATATATATATATATATATATATATATATATATATAATACAAAATATTAAAAATATAAACACACATCTATCTACATTATCATTACTATTACCATCTACTTTTTATATATGTTTGGGGTTTCCCGGGATTTTTTCTGGCCCTCACCGGCTGCCAGAAGGGGCTCCGACAGCATGATCATGCCCGGTTCCGAGGGGATCATGGACTATATAGTGTTTTTAAAAGCCCCCGATACCGGGGCCCCAGGGTCCGGGGGGCGTCCCCGCGAAGGCGTCTTTGTACTTTTTTGCCTCCGTGTCTATCTGTGTGGTCAGGTGCCTTTGGGGCCCTTTTTCTATATATATATACAGTAATCCCCCTCGATCGTGGGGGTTGTTTAGACCCCCCCGATGGTGAAAATCCGGTAGAAAACCAAAGCAGTTTTTTATTTTTAAACCCTTATAAATCTCCCACTGTTTATAAATATTCCCCCCCAAATTATACAGCATAATCCTTTTATTCTCTTAGATATTAGTTAAAAATTGTTTTATATCCCTGTTTATAACAGTAAAACCCCAAAAATTATTTTAAAGATATTAGGGCTCGATATCACATGTTTCAACATTACGATAGACATCCACCAGCAATAAATACATACAATGCAACAAAATGTATACGTAAATGTGTGTACAGTGACATAACGAGTACTGGGTATGTAGGTTTTTGGTTCCCCCGACCGATGACTTGCGATATTGATGGTTTAATTTTTCTACAACAAAGGCGTTACACCCTTTAAAGGCCACTTCACGACTGGAACACCGCCGTTGTTCTTCTTCAATCAAATCCCCAAAAACAGATTCCATCCAGACCTGGGCCCTTCACCAATGTTTTGCACCTGGTTAAAAAAGGAAATTTTTTGGCTGTAGATCTTATATTCCTTTCCTACTTTTTAAAAAAAAAGTGGGGTTAACTCCAAAACGTTTACCTTTTTCTCATTAACATCTTGTTTTACGGCTTGGGCCGGGCCCCCTGAACAGTAGCAGATGGGGTTTGGGGGCCGAAAGGATTGCTATACACAGATAAACACAAAAAAAGCACAATTTTACACAGCCGCGTTGATGCTGAATAGGGAGCGAGACTTCCTGGTTCACTGCATTCAGCAGGCAGGAACTTCTTTGCTCGTTTGGGTTTCTTCTCAGTCAGAAGAACTTAACTGTGCTCTGATTGGTTAGCCTCAGTCATCCGCCCGGGGCCGATAAAAAAAACCGGGCAAACCAACAGGCTGTACAGGAAGTAAAAAAAACACATTGTCCAGAACCCGAACAGCGAAAAATCCGCGTTATATTTTAGTTATGCTTTCATATAAAACCCCAATAATGAAGGGGTGAAATGGCGATATAGTGAGGTTACTTTTTAAAATATATATATATATATATATATATATATTTATCTTTTCTTTTATCTATCTATATCTATATATTTTTTTTCTATCTTTTATCTATATCTTTTCTAATATCTATCTATATCATATATTTATCATCTATCTTTTATCTATATCTATATCTAGATATGAAAAAATTCTTAATTTATCTATCCATTCCTAAATAATTAAATGGGCAGGCTATTTCATATCAGTGCAGTGCTGCTTGTTAAAGCGGATTTACTCTAATCTTCGTGCACTTAGGTCTCGTGGGCATTATGAACTTCATTTTCTGTTCAGTTCTATTTAAATTTTAAAAAATAAGTAATTTTTATTTGGTCAACAGAAATGTGTTTAGTAGGAATGTAAATTAAATTTAGTCATCATACAATTTTTCTTCACCATAGAAATTTAAAGACTAAATTCAACTTTCATTTCCTACCAAAGATATTTCTGGCGACTAAATAGAACCTACTGATATCAAATTCAAGCTATTGAGCTGTAGCCTGCCTGCCTGAATAAGTCACCCCAACGGTCTTACTTTTTTACCGTTCATTTTAGTCTTGGCTAGTGTGGAAAAATTATAACATGGAAGGAGGATTACACTGAGTTGGCTTTATCAAAACAATTATTGATGGCGAATAAAGTATCCATTATTCATAAAAACTTCAATTGGTGATCTGTTTTCTCGTTAACCTCATATTTTTCATACTTCTTCTCAAACCAAGGGGTGTGAGGGTAAAATGAATGGAGCGCCGAATTTTTATATAGAATATATTGAAATAGTTTTATTGTCAAATAATGCAAACAGGCCTTTGAAGCCTAATTCTGTGCTCATCGGCAGTACCCCCCTGCCCCCATCTGGGAATGAACCGGGGCGTAAAGCCAGGGTGTGTGGTTGTTTTTTTGACAGTATGTGAGGGGTGTTATATATATATATATATATATATATATAAAAAGGTGTAGAGCTAGAGTCCGTGTGTTTTGTGCTGGCGTGTGTTTTTTCAAGGGGGTCTGTTGAGAGTTTTATTTTTGTTCTGGGTGTGAGTTTTAAATTAAAAAAACATTTTGCTCTTAAAACTTGGGTTTTGGTTGCCTCAAAAGGAACCGTGTAAAATTTTAAAAAGTTTTTTTTCCCTTTAGAAGGTTTTTTTTGTTTTTTTTAAGCCCCAAAGGCAAAAGTAGCTGGGTGTTTGGAAGTGCGTTTGGGAAAAAGTTATTTGTACTTGTTCTTTTTTTTATTTATTTGAATTAATGGGGGCGGGAAAAAGCGCGTAACTGTTCGGCATTTGTAAATAAATAACGCGTCGTCGTAACAGCGATTCCGTTTAAAGGAAAAAAAAAAGGGCCCGCTGACTTAAAAGCGTAAAGGTGGAAACTCGGTAGTGGGTGCGGCCTGCGTTAAGACACCGTTCGGGCCCAAAAAGGCAGTAGGGCAAAAAAGGTAGTAAAGTTTTTTTTATTTGTTTATTTTAGTTTAAAACAGTCCTTACCCGTCCAGAGCGGGAACAGTTAAATGGCGACAGGTTTGGGTCATTAATAGGGGGTACAAACATGCGGTAAAAGAGTTTATAAGTAAGAAAAAAAGCTAGAAGAGACAGAAAAAGAAATAAAGAACCTCATAAAAGGCAGGCGCGGGGGAGGGCTTTTAAAGGGCTTAAGGGGAAAAGGGTTAAAATATCTGTAGCAGATCTTGTGTTACCTTTTTAAGTTGGAGCAGCTGAAAGAAGAAAAAATTTTAAATTTTTTAAAAAAAAAAATATAGTTAAGGCAGCAGTAATCCCAAATAAAATTTTTAAAAATGGGCCAGTGAAATCAAGTCCTTTTGGATGTTGGATTTTTTAAATATGGTTTGGAAAAGCCAGTTGTCTATAGGGCTCATCTGAAAAGTGCCAGCTGATCCAGCACCTCAGCTCAGGGTTGCTGAACTGGAGGAGGAGTTGGCTGCCCTTTGAATAAAAATTGGCGGAAAACCCCCAAAATGTCCTTTAGAGAGTGTGCACCCTAAGGTGGCGGGGGGAAATTTCCCAGACCAGACAGGTAGGAATAGGTGGGTCCGGTCCAAAGTAGGTAAAGGGTGCACACTGTGGGGGGCATAAACCCCCAAATTGAATTCAAACCCGTTATCATGTCCCCGGGCTGGGGGTGACTCTGATAATTCAGGGGGAAACGGGGTTGGGGCCCCCAAGGGGCCCCCTCAAAACCAGTTAAAAAGAGAGGTATTGATAGTTGGGGACTCAATCATTAGGGGGATTGGGCAGGTGTGCCCCAGAGAGGGGTCAAATGGGGTGTGTTCCCTTTCCCGGGAGCACGGGGGGGGAGCCTCCGGGAAAAAGTGGATAGGTTTTGCCCGGCGGGGGTGGACCCAGTTGTCATTGTCCTTTGGGAAAAAATGACATACATAAGGGTATCTGTCGTTCTGCGACCCAAATTAAAAGAGTTAGGTACCAAGCTGGGGGCAGAACGAAAAAGGTGTCTTCTCCGAAGTTCTGCCTGTCCCCGAGTCAGGAAAGTTGAGGAGATTAGAAGGCTTAGCAGCGGGGCCAAATTTTGGGTCAGGGGTGAAGGGTATGGGTTTTTATGGGGCATTGGGACCCCTTTTTTGGAACAGATGGGACCGTTCCCCCGGGGCGGTTACATCTGCGGAGGGGCACCAATGTATTGGGGGGTATGTGTGGGCTATGGGGATTGGGGGGGGCAGGGAGTTTAGGACAGGCCAGATTTAGATCTATACATGGAAGAACAAACAATGGTGTAGAAAAAAAAATGCATAGTAATTAAATTTTAAGCAAACACAAAGAAGAAGGTTAACACATTAAAAAAACCCTTAATGCTAGAAGTATAAAAAAATAAGGAAGGGGGTTGGGGTTTTATGTGAGAGCACAATTATGATATTATGAATAAGGGAAAACCTGGCTAAATAACAAAGATGGGGATGAGTGTAACATGGGGGATACATTTTTAGGAAGGATGAAGAACAGAAAAGGAGGTGGGGGTTGCTGTTTATCCAAAAAGGAATTAAATGTAAGTCATCTTCAGTTGGATATGGCCCCATCTTAGGAGGACATTGGCAAGCCAAAATATTGGGAAAAAAAGGCCCTTTTTTGGGGTTTTATAGACCCCCCAATTAGACAGTAATTTCCCAACATTTTTTTTGGGTTTAAAAGGCAAGTTTACGGGTGATATTATAGTCATGGGGGACTTTAATTATCAAATATTAACTGGGGTAACCTTAAAAGATGGGGGGCACAAAAGGGAGGAGTTTTTGAAATAATCAGCGACTGTTTTTTTTAAAAACATGTTAAAGCACCAACAAGGGGGGAAAAACCCGTCTGGATTTAGTTTTGTAATAATCAGGATAAATTGAGGGTGTAGGGTGTTTTAAACCCCGGCCGTGACCCTAATGTAACACAATTCTCAGTATTTTTAAAATACAGATAAAAAACTAAAAATTTTTAATTGAAATTTAGTAGGGCTAATTTTGACAGATCACAAAGTCTAATAGGATAGACGGGGTAAGCTTTTAAATGTAGACGTGAGGAGCATGGAACAGGTTTAAAAAAGTTTTTGTTTAGGACGTATACCTAAATTTGGAAGTAATAGAAAAAAAAAAATCTCCCCTGGATTAATAAAAATTTAAAAAAAGTTGCAAAGGAAAAAAAAGCTGTATAAGGATATAAGACTAATGACTGCAAAGAGAATGGGGGTATGAAAAAAGGGGGAAATTTGAAGGATATCAAGAGGCTAAAACATTGGGAGGAATATAGCAGATAAAGGGAGGGGCCCCAAAAATTCTTTCAGTATTTTGTAGTAAAAAAACAGTCAAAGGGGGAGGGCAAGTTATAGGGAATTAAAAAAATTAAAAAATACAGAAATAAATAAGGCGCCCCAAACTTACATTTTTTTTGGGTGTTTACGTGACAAATGGAACCTCAGGCAGTAAAGGGGCTCTAAAAAGGGGGTACTGAGGGTTTGGAAATTGAGGCGGAGAAGTGCTGCTCAGATTAAATAAATGAAATCAAACAAATCCCAGGCCCAGATAAAATTTTTCCCCGTGTTCTTAAGGAGGGTAGTGGGACATATATAAACCCTTGACCTATTTTTGGAAGTCACTTACTGGAGGGTTTGGGGCTGGAAAATGGCAAATATCATCCCCTTATATAAAAAAGGGTGACGGGAGATCCCAAAACTTGGAAAAGCAACAAATCCCCGGGAAAATTTTGGAAGGGTTTTAAGGATAAGATTGGCAACACATGACAAGGACAGGGTTATTCTGAAAAATCAGCAAGGGTTCAGAAGGGGAATCGGTTTTCAACATTTTAAATTCTTGAGGGGGCAAAAGGGAAAGAAAAGGGTTATGATATTTTTAATTTTGGTTTCAAAAAAAGATAAAAAGGGCCCCAAAAGGGGGGTTTGGGCATCAAGTTAAAGTTGGGAATTCAGGGTGATTTTTTTAAATGGGTTAGAATGCTGAAAGGAACAGGGTGATTTTTAGGAACCTTAAACTCAGAAATTGGTGTTCCCCGGGCGTTGGGCGTGATTTTTAATATAAATTTAAAGATTTAATAGGAAAAAATAAAATTTAAGTTTAATAACCAAGAAGGTGGGAACAGATAATTTGGAATCCGTTTTTATCATTACAAAGGTTGGGAAACATAAGGCTTTTCAGATTTTAGGTAAAATTTTAAGCATAAATGTAAAGTAACCAAGGAAAAAAATATTATTTTTAATCACTGGGAAAAAAAGGTCCCTTTGAAAAGGATTTGGGTCTAGGGCTCCAAGTTCAACTTAAAAGGTTTAGAAGCCATTTGAAGGCTAAAAGTGTTAGGTTAAAGGCCTTTACTTGGAGCAAGTAAGGGGGTTTAAAGTAATTTATAAAGAGGGAAAACCTATCGAGACTTGTATTTTTGGTCTCCCCGGCACAAAAAGGAATAGCCACTAGAAAAATCAAGAAAAGCACTGGTATTCCAGGGGGGGTTGAATTATTGGGATTAAAACTCCTTTGGTTTAAGCAAAAAAGATTGAGGGCGTTGGGTTTAAAAATGGGTTGTCAGTGGTGAATTGTTTTTAAAATAAGCTCACAAAAAAGGGGGAATTACAGGGTAAATTCCCAAAATTTTGGAATTTTTTTTAAAAAAGAAATAGCCCTTTGGGTAATTACCAATAGTGTTAAATAAAACTTTTGGGGTTTAAAACTGACTTTTGTTTTTTGGGGAAGCAAGTGGATAATGGGGGACTTTTTGGTGGGTGTTCCTTAGATTGTTTAATTGTTCAACACCTAAAAATTTGGGCTTTAAAAAATAAATATAATAATTCCCAAAAAACATCAAAAGATCCAAAAAAATTTGTGGTTTCTGAACTGTGTTTATAAATAAAACTTTTAAATAATATTTTCTTTTAAATGAATTTTTAGTTTTGTAGGAAAAAATGTTTTTTTGGCCCCTTTTATTTAGTGTTCCCCAATTTTAATTGGTTCGACAGACCTTATAAAATTAGGATTTAAAGAAATGGGTCTTTTGGAATCCGGGTCATTAAGGTTGGGGTCTGCTGTTTTTTTGACGCCTTACACAGCTTCTCCCCCCCAAAAAAAAAAGGGGCCCGTTTTATTTTAAGCGTTAACATTTTTTAAAAGCCCAAAACCCTTTTTTTTTTCCCAAAAAATTTTTTTTTTTTCCCATGTGGCCCCAAAATTTTTTTTTTTTAAAAAAACCCCCCCCCTGTTTTTGGAAAAAAAAAGCCCCCTTTTTTTAAAATTTTATTTTTCCTTTCCTTTTTCCCC
>NW_024384796.1:0-1076 GCF_016835505.1 Polypterus senegalus
TCCCTTTTACTGGAGAAGGGTTGACTGCGTCTTGTGCGCAGCTGAGGTCGCCTTTGACCACCCCACGTGCTCCTCGCTGTGTTGATGTTGATGTTGCCCGGTTCTCAGCTGCCTTACTAAATCATCTGGCATGCAGGGACAACGTGAGGGCCCCGCCCCCTTTATGCGCGCGCGCGCGCGGGCAAGCTTGTGTATGTGTGTGAGTGTCCAGATTAAGGAGCTGCATTGACACTATTACGTTTGATAAAGGAATGTAGGCCGTATTTTCTTATGCAATAAAATGATTAGCTGCGTGTAAAAGTATGCGGAGGTCTCATGAAAAAAATCCTCACTGCGTTCTATTTCGATCCAAGTTCCCAGACAGACCAATAGCTTTTTCGTCCAAGACCCCTAAAGTCCAATGATTTATATTATATTGCACGTGGGGAATTTTATAATACTATGTTAGACTATATTTTTTTCTTGCTTAGCGAAGTACAGATTAAACTAAGATAACAGTTTCGCTGTGTTATATTTATTTCCTGTTTAGTTACATCACAGAATAAGTAAAGTAACATGACATTCTATCCGTTACCACTGATTATTCCCTGAACCTGTGTATTTATATAAGAAATAAACATACATACTATTATTTATTGACACCATACATTACATTTTGTTTGTAATCTTAATAATTCCACAGTGGACTGTTTAATAATGTAGTACTGTAAATGTCATATACATCTGTAGGAAACAAAATAGAACAGTGCAACAGTTGCTTTCATTAATAGTTATGAATTTTGCAATGATATGATGTGACAAACATAAATTATGTCACCTGACTATAAACTTTTCTCTACATTTTACAAAGAGCCGGTGGGAGGAAATGTCTAAATTCCACATATTTTCTTTCTTTTCTTTAGTGGATATTCCAAAAGTTTAACGTAAAAAACCCTCACCCAGCTTTTGTTTTATTACATATGATATCTCCATCCTTTGCATTGTGGGTGATAAACCATACCTCATTTCAATGTGATTTCTTCAGGCTATACCTGGTCAGGCTTATGAAAGTGCTTCAGATGTAAAGAAAGCAACAG
>NW_024384797.1:0-27017 GCF_016835505.1 Polypterus senegalus
GTGAAAATCCGCAAAGTAAAAACCATACGTTTATATTGTTATTTTTATATTGTTATGCTTGGGTCACAGATTTGCACAGAAACACAGGAGGTTGTAGAGACAGGGACTTTAAAACACTGCAAAAAAACATTTGTCCCTTTTTTTTAAAAGTTTAAATTGTGCTCCATGACAAGACAGAGATGACAGTTCCATCTCACAAATAAAAGAATGCAGACATATCTTCCTCTTCAAAGGAGTGCGCGTCAGGAGCAGAGAATGTCAGAGAGAGAGAAAGACGAGCAAACAATCAAAAATCAATAGGTGCTTTTAAGTATGTGAGCAATGTGAAGGTAGTCTTTCAGCACTGTTTAGAGGAGCGTCCGTATCCTCTAGGCCAGTGTACGAAAAGCCCCTCTGCTCACAACCCCTCCGTCAGGAGCACAGAATGTCAGAGAGATATAAAAGCAAACAATCAAAAATCAATAGGTGCTTTTAGAGCTTTTAAGTATGTGAAGCACCGCATGGGAATCATATCGTATATCATTGAGGAGTTTTATTTAATACATAATACGTGCTCTGATTGGGTAGCTTCTCAGCCATCTGCCAATAGCGTCCCTTGTATGAAATCAACTGGGCAAACCAACTGAGGAGGCATGTACCATAAATTTAAAGACCCATTGTCCGCAGAAATCCACGAACCAGTGAAAAATCTGTGATATATCTTTAGATATGCTTACATATAAAATCTGCGATGGAGTGAAGCTGCGTAAGTCGAAGTGCGATATAGCGAGGGGTCACTGTAGTGTGTTCTGAGAAAGGTAGCAAAGAAGCTGCTACACTTTTAAAATGAGGGATGGATAGAATCAGGCCAATACCTAAGCCCTATAGTACTGTATTTCCACCCTGACACCTAAATATTAATAATGACACCCCAGGAAAATGCCTATATAGATTAAACACATCCCAGAAACAAATATATTAATTTTCCTTATTTACTATAATAAGTGCTTACAAACACGGTAAAAAAAAAAATAATGACAAATGTACCAAACAAACACCAAAGCAACCCCCCATACAATAATATTTACAGTCCTGGAAAAAGTCTACTGTAGGTGACAAAAGTGGATCGGAAAATGTAAACAATGGTCAAAGAATGGAAAGATGTGATGGAATACTCTCTTTTAATAAACTGCTTTCCTGCAACTTGGATAGTGAATACAGTCCTACCACCAGAGTCCAGAAAAAGAATAGTCTTTGAAGTTGTGCCTCTTCTCAAAGAACATGAGTGGAATGGATTGAGAGGAACAAGAACCCACCACCATCCCTAAATCCAGTGGCCATGTTCCATCCTTCACCACTACGAATGCCCAGTTAGTAAAAAGTTAAGGTGCTGCTGATGATCAGAAAATGGAACAATCAGTAAGTTCTGTCTCATTCTTTTTTGCTCCTTTTAACTGTACAGTGCCAACAAAGCACAAACTACAAATCCCTTAAGCCCCTTCACCTCAATGCAAACCATTTTTAAGATACAGACCCGTTTACAAACAGGAATCTGCATGACCAGTGTTGTTATTCACATTTAATAATCACTCAACATGATATACATATACAAAAATAAAACTCCCTATGTGGCCTTGCTACATATTAACAGCCTATTGTTTAAAGGGTTTTTGGATTTCTCTTAATATGCAAACTTATTTCATCTCCACTTTTGCCACATCTTACTGAACCAAACTTTTCTTCTCCTGCCCTTGTTCATTTCTGATCTATGCAGGTACTTTTCCTCAGTTGGCCTTGGCAGTTAACCAAATTTAGTCACTTGTGAAATTCAACAGTAATTTGCTGTCATTGTGTCCAAATCTAGTGGTTATTCATTTGTTTGCAGCACCAATTGTTGCTTCCTCTTTTATCACTCTCCATATCCATATCTTTTACAAATGGAATTATGTTTTTTTTCCTATAGCCCAAATATTGTTTTCATGGCTGTTGTGTATTTTTCTTTATTCTCCCTGCACTAAAAAGGACTGTGATATGAGTTTTTAGAAAGATCGCCCACCCCTAATTTGACTACTCAAGTTTTAAAATTTATGTAGGATTTATTAACCCTTTGGAGAGCTACATGGAAAGGGGTTGCGAGCTACCGGTAGCTCACGAGTGACGTGTTGTAGACCCCTGATCTACATTAAGAGTGAAGATGTTAATATGTTAATTTAGATGCCATTACTTAAGGCTAAGTTCAGGTCATCATTTGGAGTTGATTGTACTTCTTTATCTATTACATTTGGATAAGAAACTAAATTTCCTTCAGTTTTAATAACTTCTAAGTTTTCTTTTAAATTTGCAAGGAACTCAATGGAACATATCAAGCATTTTTTCCAGAAGTTTTGAAACTTTGAAAGCTAATAAAAGCTATAAGAAAAAGAGAAAGTGCATGTGAGATGACTTTAGGATATCATTTAAATAAGGGAGTGTAGGAAAAGCTGACTGGCTGCAGTCATATGAGTGAGGGCACTTAGGTGCATGTAAAAGTGCAGGTTTCTGGTCAGTGCAGACATGGTGGAGGCAGTAGTGACGGGAACTCTGGCTCTTTTCAAAGCTTTGGCTCTTTTGGATCGGCTCCCTTTAAAGAGCCGGCTCTTATGGCTCCCGAATGGCTCTTCGTTTAGTATCACTTGGTTGCTTATATTTTAGCCTAATTAAGCAATTATGAATGGTTTGTGTATATGCTTCCTCATTGGAAGGCATGTTAGTGGGATTGAGGAGGTCTTCAAAGTATTCCCCCCACCGACCTACAACGTTCTGAGTCGAGGTCAGCAGCGCACCATCCCCACCATATACGGTGTTGACACTGCACTGCTTCCCCTTCCTGAGACGCCGGACGGTGGACCAGAATCTCCTCAAAGCCGTCCGAAAGTCGTTCTCCATGGCCTCTCCAAACTCCTCCCATGTCCGAGTTTTTGCCTCAGCAACAACCGAAGCTGCATTCCGCTTGGCCTGCCAGTACCTATCAGCTGCCTCCAGAGATCCACAGGACAAAAAGGTCCTATAGGACTCCTTCTTCAGCTTGACGGCATCCCTCACTGCCGGTGTCCACCAACGGGTTTGGGGATTGCCGCCGTGACAGGCACCGACCACCTTACGGCCACAGTTCCGGTCAGCCGCCTCAACAATAGAGGCACGGAACATGGCCCATTTGGACTCAATGTCCCCACCTCCCTCGGGGCGTGGTGAAGTTCTGCGAAGGTGGGAGTTGAAGCTACTTCTGACAGGGGACTCTGCCAGCCATTCCCAGCAGACCCTCACAACACGTTTGAGCCTACCAGGTCTGACCGGCATCTTCCCCCTGGACGAAATCTCAGACCCGACAGCAGGTGCGGTTATAAAGCAGCTTTATTTTCAGAGTCACGGTGAGAAGAGTTTCAGAAAAGCAGACAATCAAATATACATGACAGCGTCAGGGCTCTTCTGAACCCGTCTGTTGGGTGGGGTCCAGTTTTATACCCCTAGAATGCGTAATTTAATATCATTATAAAATGTAACAGTCAACACATTTATTATACACAAACCTTTAGCCCCTTCAACGCCCCTTGTGCAACTTGATTTCTTGGCTCCTTTTGTTATGGCGTTCAGATGTAAGCTAAGGGAAAACGTGATAAGGCAGACTCATGTGTGGAATGCTCAGACCTTGAGTCCTTTGCACAAACATTTTTCTGTTTGCTAAAACAAAGCATGCTATTACATGGTTTTGTAAAGCTTACTTCTCAGACATGAATTAGTACAAGGGAACGAAGAGAACATTCGTCTTCCACATTCCCCCCTTTTTTAGCAAACAAAAATATTTGATCAGGGAGAGTTGAGTAGGAAAGGGTAGGAGAGGAGGATGGAGTGGAGTGGGTGGAGGAGTGTGGGGTGGATGTGCTGATCTGAAGCATTTTTCTTTGTGTAAAAGTAAGCCTTTGCCATAGAGGCAGTAAAATACTTGGATACAATGTATCTTATCAAGGGAACAATACAGCAAGCTACAAGCAGGAGAACAATTAAAGCAACCGTAAGAGAGATGAAAACTGATTTAAGCCATTGGCCCCAGGACCCAAAAGTGGACATAAACCATTTGTCCCAAGGATTAGAAATGCCAGAATTAGTAGCTAGTTCATGTCAAATCAGCTAAAGCACGGGTGATTGATCCATCAGGAGCTGTATTATTAGGGATATAGGTACAGCATGCATCACCAAACATAGCACAAACGCCTCCTTTCTCAGCCAAGAGCATATCTAAAGCCAATCGATTTTGCCAGGTCATGAGGGATGTTTTATCAAGTTGCTCATGGATACCTTCAACAGCTTCTTTAGTAAAATTTAAGAATCTTTGTTGATTATAATAGAGGTAATTAATCCAATCTACATTTTTGTTTATAGTAACCTGAGGAAAAATAGACTCAAATTCGGCAACAACTTGGTCCCTTGCCTTGAACTTATCAGGGACTCCACGAGGGACTCGAATGGAATCAAAATACACCCCAGGGCCATGTAGGGAAAACTGGGAAGGGTCCACAGAATGGGGTTGACGATGTCGGCCAAACATGGTCGACACATGGAAGGCAGTTAAAGGGAAAAGTCGGAAAGGCATAACAAATTGTATTAAAGCAGAAGTGCCAGTCCAGTCAGGTGGAAGGATGTCAAGCAATTTAGACCTATGGCACATCCACCAAATATCAGTATTCTGAGTAATCAGAAAATTGATAATTTGGAAGCTAAAGAGGAAGAATTAATCGGAAAAGTTTGGAAACAAAAGAGGATGGGATATTACCAACATTTGTGCCACGAGAGGAAGTGAGGTTTCTAAAAATAACAGGTATAAATACCTTCAGCAGGCTGGAACATCGGGGGAGTCATGGGAAGAGTAGGGGAAAAGAAGGGAAAGTGTAATGTAATTAGAGTCGATTGGAATAGAGGAAGAGATAAAAAGGGCAAGTAGGCAAGGAAGGCCAGTAGGATCAGATATGTTAGAAAGAGGAAAAGGGACAGTGGCCAAATGTGGCCTAGCTATAGCACATGCATAGCAATCAGATTGATTCACTTGTCTAGCGAATATAATACCCATTGCAGCCAACGGTTCTGATCCCCATACCCAATTTCAATAGAAAAGTGGAAGAAGAGGTGGAAATATTCATGACCTTGACAGGGGCGGGTTTGGACCAGGGGTAGGAGAGAGGTGTGTGTGTGGGGAAATGGGAGGTGTTAGTAACAGGGTTCTCAACCTTAATTTGAAATCTCCCTAGAGGATCTATTCCAGATACACATGCCCCTAAAATACAGGTTCCTGAATCATGTAAAGAAGGGTTCTTCAGAGTAATGATCAAAGGGTTACAATGGTATTCGGCACATTCATGAGGGGCATGTCCTTTTATAATAGAAAACGATATTTCAGACCATACTTCTGGGCCTTATAGGGTTGATAAACCCCAGTCATCAGTTCCAGTATTAGCCAAAACCCAGTCCCACATGTCACAGTTACTTCGAATCCAGAGTTTGTAACAGTTACACACACATATTTGTCAGACCAGTTCCACTGGATTTGTCGATCAGTCCCACAGTCAATAATAGAACAGAAATCCACCTGAACTGATGTGGTGATTCCGAAAGGAAAAGTCAAGGTGACCAGAGCAGTCGACAAGGGGATGGAAAGACATAGTAGGACCACAATCAAGGGTGCCATCTTTTGCAATGTGAGATGTGAATCCAAGCAGGCAGTCCCTCAACTTTAACAGCATGTGGTGTCTACAGCAGAACTTGGAACGGTCCTCTCCACGAGGGTGATGCCAATGTTTCCTTCGAGTATCTCTAGCCAGAATCCAGGTTCCTAATGGAATCGGGGAGTCCTTTGATGGAGGACTAGTTCTCCAGGCCTGATTCACCTGCTCGTGGACTTCCTTCAGAGAAGCTCGGAGACCTGTAAGACTGGAAAGAAGATCATTGTCCACAGTATGCAGTGTAACATTACCTATGACCATGCCGACTGGCATGGTCCATCCGGTCAGAATTTCGAATGGCGACAGCCCTAACTGCCAATGTGTTCTTCCCCTTAATCCCATCAAGGCCAGAGGCAGAGCATCAGGCCAAGTTAAATTTGTTTGCTCACAGATTTTAGCCAATTTAGATTGCAAGGTACCATTGCATCGTTCCACAATACCTCCACTCTGGGGTGGTATTTGCAATAATGATGCACATTTATCTGGAGCCAGGTGGTTAATTCATTTATAATGGAATTTAGTGGGTGCCATTATCAGTTTGTAATTTCTGTGGTATTCCCCATCTAGGAATGATTTCCTTTATCAAAGCTTTTGCCACAGGTTTGGCATCTGCATGTTTGGAAGGGAAAGCTTCCACCCATCGGAGAACACATCAACAATTACTTAACAGTATCGGTACCCCTTTGATGGTGTTAATTCAATGAAGTCCATTTGAAGGTGTTCGAATGGACCCATTAGGTTAGGTGTAATGGCGGGACTTACCTGGGTGCCCTTTCCTACATTAAACTTTTGACATAATGCACAGCACCTGCAGAACTGCTCTGCATATGTAGAGAAACCTACAGCTTCCCAATATTTTTCAACATCTTGAACCATGGCGTCTTTTCCAGCATGGTCTAGGCCATGGGCGATTTTTCCATACCTGGGAAAGAAGCTTTTGGGAGGAAAGGTTTGTTAGTTTGCTTATGGGTCCAGACTCCATCAGAGAGGGACCCTTCTTTGGACCATTTTCTCTTCTCTGTGTCCGTGGCTGCATTCTGTAAAGAAATAATTTGATTATCAGTGTCCTGGTCATTTCTCTGTTGGAATAAAAGATTGGTGTGTTATTATACGCAGCCCGTTTAGCAAAATGATCAGCTAATTTGTTTCCTTTGCTGACAGGATCCTGTTTTCCTGTGTGAGCTTGACATTTAACGATCGCTAGCTTTGATGGTTTCGTTATGGCCTCTAAGAGGGATTCTTTTAGTTTTTATGCTGAATGGGCTTGCCAGTACTGGTCTTGAATCCCTGAGTTTCCATAATGCCCCATGATCATGGCAGACTCCAAAAGCATATCTAGAATCAGTATAGATAGTTACAATTTTTCCCTCTGACAACTGACAAGCTCGGGTGAGAGCTATCAACTCAGCTGCCTGCGCTTAAACTTGAAGAAATTCGGTTTGCTTCCAGCAGGTGGTCACCTTTGACCACTGCATAGCTGGTTGAAGGTGTTCCATTTTCCAATCATAAAGAACATCCATCCACAAAAATTATCTCTCCTGTTCCTAAGGGTGTTTCCTGTAGGTCTGGTCTAGGTTTTATAACCTTAGTTATTTTATCATGACAGTTGTGGGTTCCCCTTGATTTTCAGTTGGAAGCAATGTAGCTGGATTTAAGGTGGAGCACCTTTCTATGGTAACGTTTGACAATGTACAGAGTATATTTTGGTAGTGTATTTCCCTAGCAGTAGTGAGATGTGAGGTTTTAGCCTGTACTAAAATGGAGTGTACGGCGTGAGGCACTTTTACCACTAGGGGGCTCATGAGCACTATATCTGTACTGGCTAGCACGGCCTCTGTTGTGGCTGCTACAGCTCTGAGACAGGTTGGATGTCCCACAGCCACTGGATCCAATTTTTCAAAAATAGGCTAAGCCTTTGTTTTTCTCCATGGAGTTGTGTAAAAATGCATTCATATATCCCCTTTTCGTCCACAAACAGAGTGAATGGACGAGATAGTCAACAGTCCCAACGCATGCGCAAACAGTAGGGCATTTTTTTTTTTTAAGTCACATAGAGCCTTCCCAGCTTGATCTTTCCATGCCACCTGACCAGAAAGGGGAGATCAGGGGTGACCGCTAAAGTTTGCAAAAGCTGTGCTCTTTCATTGAAGTTTAAAATCCATTGCCGGCAGTATCCTATAATGCCTAATACAGACACAACCTGTTGCTTTGTAACATGTCTTGGTCTAGGAAGATTTTGAATGGTGTTTATACGGTCGCTAGAGAGAGAGAGAGCTCTCGTTTCACAAGAAATGTCATGACCTGAATATTTCACAGTTGTTTGAATTAACTGCAGTTTTGTTTTAGAAACTTTGTGGCCATTTTCTGCTAAATAATAACAATTGCTGAGTATCCCGTGCACAATCTGCTTCCGTAGTACTACACAACATTCCACATACTGTATCAATACACTGTCTTTTCCGCCAAAAGCCTTTTAAATTTTGAGCAAGAGCTTATCCAATACACAAGGGCTACAATATATCCCTGAGGCATAACGGTCCATGTCCAACGGCGGTTTTGGAAAGTAAAGGCAAACCAGAATTGAGAGTCGGGTGCAAAGGAATACAAAAAATAAGCATTAGCAAAGTCAATAACAGAGAAATAACAGGCGGACGAGGGTATCGTAGAAAGAATAGTGGAAGGATTAGTAACAATAGGTGCCCTAGGAAAACTGCAGAATTTACGTGTCGAAGATCTTAAACAAAAACGCCATGAACCGTCAGCCTTTTAAACAGGTAAAACGGGGGAGTTGACTGGAGAGTGTTTAATTTGAATGATTGCTCCACGTTTCACGAGATCGGAATGTACGGCGGAGATGCCAGCCTCTGCTGCTGGAGACAGAGGATACTGGGAGCGATGCGGGCGGAAGGAGGATTTTGGGTAAATCACCAGTGGCTCACAGTGTGCTATCCTTCCATAATCATTTTTCCCCTGGGACCAAAGTGCATCGGGAAGTGAGGAAAGCCAAGTAGGACAGGCGGTTTGCAATGAAAAAGCACAATGCACGATGTACTAAAAAATCATTTTGAAGCACAAACTTTAGTTATCAAATGATCTGAGGTATCAAAGATACCCGAAGCAACATGTAGCCAGTCCGTCCTATTGAAACATTGTTCCACCCAATCCCCAATTTCAACTCAGTGAACGGTGCTATAATTGGCTAAAGAAAACATGGGGAACCGAACCTCCAAATATAGAAAACGCTTTGGGAATATGTGAAGTGCACTGACAGCAGCAGCTGTGTGTGCATGAGAAAAAAATGCAAGGGATATGGAGGGTCTCTGGGCTATACCTGAAAGAGAAAAGAGTTCTAACCAAGGTGTGTCCACTTCAGAAGGGAAGTACTGGGCAGTGCAGTGGAGGGTGTTGGGGACTTGCAAGTGGGGAAAAGAATATAAGAGTGTAGGGCTTTAGAAGAATGGTGTGTGAGGAGATGTTCAGGGTCCAGGCTGCAAAAGAGGGCTTAGTGTGGGGGGAGGTTTGGCACAGGAATTTAGGAATAGAACAGTGAAACCCTCGTTTGGTTAGAGAAATAGAGAGGGAGAGCTTAGTCATCATCCCTTCCTGAACAGATTAACAGGGCAGAGCTGATTTAACAAAAACGGTGCATCAAAGTGGAACCACTGGAATGAAGCTGAACTCGAAGAGGTTTAGACACCAGTAAAAAATGTGGTTGTCCAGAAGCACTAAGAACAGTCAGTGTATCGTTCGAGGCAGATTAGAAAACAGTTTCAGTGCCATTCAGCAAAGTCAATAAAGGATCTGTGTCCCATGGCAAGTGAGCAAAGGCAACTGAAAAGAGTGGCTGGGGGTCCCTGTGAAAGGAATATCCTCAGGTTCAGGTAAAGAAGGCGGGGGAGGAAGCTGATGTGGGCAATTGCTGCAGAAGTGTCCCATCGTAACAGGCAAGATGTGTAGGTGCTTGATCTGAGGGGAGAGGCGGCTGAGCAGACGAAGAATTCGGATTAGGAAGTAAAAATCCACTACCTCTCCCCCGGCTTCACCCCTGTTCTCGGACAAATCCACGTCTTTCACGTCCTCTCCCCCTGCCTGAGCTCCACCTGCATAATAATTCATCTTTTTGTTTAGTCTGTCGTTCAGCATGCTCCGCGTGTCTTTTTTTTTAACTTCATCAAAAGTGGCACTTTCCCATCCAAATACAGGACGTGCGTACTTTATTTTGAATATCACTTCTGAGTCCTGACAGAAAAGGAGGAACTGCTGCCTTGACACGGTCATCTGGGCTTTCTAAACCAGAATGGTTTGTCATCAAATCCTGAATGCGGTGTGCCCATTCATCTACCGTCTCATCTTTCTTTTGTTTGGCAGCTGAAAAGGTATCAGTCGGTGCCCTTTTTATATTTTGCAGCTATTGCAGTTTTCACAGATTCCCATTTGGCAAGGAAAGGACCCTCATTATTTTGTCCACGAGGCAATGCCTCATTCCAATGCCACTGTACTCCATTATGCTGCCCATAATTGACAGTAGCCAAATGGTGCCCATCTTTCTGCGTAGCACTTGGGTCCACTCGGCGCACTGGGTTTGTACATATTATCTAGCTGCTGCACCTGTTCCACAAACTTCAACCCACCGATTACCTTACGATCAGGCAATTCGGACACTATGTATATCAGCTCTTGAATATCCCAGTTACGTGTATCATTACAGTAGTGGGGTTATCGTTTCCGGGGGCAGTGTGGGATCGTGTCGGGGGTTAGGAACCTCAATTAAAGGGCATGAAAATGTGGGTGCTAAAGGTTTTGGGGACTTAAATGGGGTAAGGTTTTCAGGGGACTTATCTCTGAGGGTTTTGCTTTTAGCACGTTGTGAAATGGAGGGCTTTTTGTGTAAGTTAGAAAAGCCTCCCATAGCCCCTAACAAGTGGCCGTCAGTCTCATCATCAGGATGTGTAAGTGAGGAGGGGTCGCACTGATATTGTTCATCAAAGAAATCATCAGTAACTGGGGCATCGGTAACCACAGGAGCCGTTGGGGCAATGATTGAATGTGGCAGTGGAAGGGGTTGTGGGTAAAGTGTTGCGGAAGAAAGCACTGGATATAAAAGTTTTTTTTTTTTTATCACTCCTTCTCCTCCTTCCTTCAGACTGGGGTCCCGTATCAGCCTACACTTTCTGTAAAGCTATAAGCAGCTGTTCTTTTTCCTTTCTATTCTTAAGTTCAGCAACTAAAAGCTCATTCCGTTTTTGTGCCGCTTCCAACGTACGGTCTTTAATAACCAATTCCCATCTGTCATAAATATCCATCCGATAAGGACCTCCATTACAACAACCCTGTGTATTTCTGCACAGTATTTTTCTAATTCATATCTCCAGTTCCTTCCACTGGCCATCCACCTCCACTGTCCTTATTCCACCTCCTACATGTTTTTTTTAATCCTGTCGTCTTTTCAATGAGCTTTCTAGGGAACCCGCCTTTCGATCCCGACAGCGCACTAGGAGCCTGGCGATCCCCCGAAAATAATCCTTCTAACGTTAGGTTTTTTAGGACTCTTGGGGACTGTTTGACTGGCTACTGATTGTTTTTCCCATAGTGAGTGGCAGGATCTCAGCAGAAAGTGACTCAGCCCTCGATAAACCCCGTTCCACCCGCCGTCCGCTCCTATTCCCGGATTACAGCTTCAGGTGACTTCGTGTCCGTTATTTGCATCAGCAGAATCCTACATCAATACGCCCCGTGGAGTCCAGGATATGGAGGTTTTTACCCCGATCCCTTCATCAGACGGTTTGTATGCGTCAATCTGCCAGGGTATTGTCTCCGTCACCTTAGCAACCCGTTGAAACAAGAGTATGACCAGACAGCAGATGAAAATCTCGACCTCCCGTTTATTTAGACACACATTCTCTAAATACGCCCTTTCACCCCCGTTCCTCAAATTATTATAGGAGCGTGCCACTCGCCCCTTTTCTAATTCTTTCCACAGGGGTGACTAGCTAACATTCACACTGTGTTTTCCGTAGGGTCCCAAGTCACTTTCCGTGAGCCCTTAGAACACTCCTATGTATTTTCCATACAGTATGCTTTCTTATTCTTTATTTTGCATATGCTTTTTATTCCTTTTCCTTCTATATTCATATTACTTCCAGCACACCAGTCAAACTAACAGGAATCCCCCGATCTACTCACCGTGACTCCATCCACCTGCATGGAAATGCCCGTCAAGTCGTGCCTCGTATCGGCTAGGAGGAGGTCAGGGACTCCCCACGCAGGAAACGCCCAAGGCAGGCCAATCCTACATTTACGAAGCTGGACCCGATCCGGCGGAATCGGCTCCACCACGGTCCTCTGGGCGATCCTGCACGAGGAGCCGTCTGCCGTCTCCTGCCCCACGTTGGGCCAAAACTGTGGACGAAATCTCAGACCCGACAGCAGGTGCGGTTATAAAGCAGCTTTATTTTCAGAGTCACGGTGAGAAGAGTTTCAGAAAAGCAGACAATCAAATATACATGACAGCGTCAGGGCTCTTCTGAACCCCGTCTGTTGGGTGGGGTCCAGTTTTATACCCCTAGAATGCGTAATTTAATATCATTATAAAATGTAACAGTCAACACATTTATTATACACAAACCTTTAGCCCCTTCAACGCCCCTTATGCAACTTGATTTCTTGGCTCCTTTTGTTATGGCGTTCAGATGTAAGCTAAGGGAAAACGTGATAAGGCAGACTCATGTGTGGAATGCTCAGACCTTGAGTCCTTTGCACAAACATTTTCTGTTTGCTAAAACAAAGCATGCTATTACATGGTTTTGTAAAGCTTACTTCTCAGACATGAATTAGTACAAGGGAACGAAGAGAACATTCGTCTTCCACAGTGGATACTCCAAACTGCTGTTCGGCGCATACGCACAAACAACAGTCAGGACCCTTCCCCCCACCCGAAGGTGGAGGGAAACCACCCTCTCGTCCACCGGGGTAAACCCCAACGCACAGGCTCCAAGTCGGGGGGCAATAAGTATGCCCACACCTGCTCGGCGTCTTTCACCGGGGGCAACTCCAGAGTGGTAGAGAGTCCAGCCCCTCTCAAGGAGATTGGTTCCAGAGTCCAAGCTGTGCGTCGAGGTGAGTCCGACTATATCTAGCCGAACCTCTCGACCTCGCGCACTAGCTCATGCTCCTTCATCTTCAGAGAGGTGACATTCCACGTCCCAAGAGCCAGTTTCTGTAGCCGAGGATCAGACCGCCAAGGTCCCCGCCTCCGGCCACCACCCAACTCACACTGCACCTGACCTCCTTGGCCCCTCCCATAGGTGGTGAGCCCATGGGAAGGAGGACCCACGTTACCTCTTCGGGCTGTGCCCGGCCGAGCCCCATGGGTGCAGGTCTGGCCACCAGGCGCTCGCCATCGAGCCCCACCCCCAGGCCTGGCTCCAGAGGGGGCCCGGTGACCCGCGTCCGGGCAAGGAAAAAACATCTTCCACAGTTTTTATTCTTCATTGGAGGTGTTGAACCGTTCTTTGTCTCATCCCTCACCTAGGACCAGTTTGCCTTGGGTGGCCCTACCAGGGGCATAAAGCCCCGGACAACATAGCTCCTAGGATCATTGGGACACGCAAACCACTCCACCACGATAAGGTGACGGCTCAAGGAGGGGGGGTGGATGGGGGTGGATGAGATACGCCCGGAGTTTCTTAAGGCTCTGGATGTTGTAGGACTGTCTTGGTTGACACGTCTCTGCAACATCGCATGGACATTCGGGACAGTGCCTCTGGACTGGCAGACGGGGTGGTGATCCCCTCTTTAAAAAGGGGGACTGGAGGGTGTGTTCCAACTATATAGGGATCACACTCCTCAGCCTCCCTGGAAAAGTCTATTCGGGGGTTCTGGAGAGGAGGGTCCGTCGGATAGTCGAACCTCGGATTCAGGAGGAACAGTGTGGTTTTCGTCCTGGTCGCGGAACAGTGGATCAGCTCTACACCCTTAGCAGGATTCTGGAGGGTGCATGGGAGTTTGCCCAACCAGTCTACATGTGCTTTGTGGACTTGGAAAAGGCGTTCGACCGTGTCCCTCGGGGAATCCTGTGGGGGGTGCTCCGGGAGTATGGGGTACTGGACCCCCTGATAAGAGCTGTTTGGTCCCTGTACAACCGGTGTCAAAGCTTGGTCCGCATTGCCGGCAGTAAGTCGAGCCCGTTTCCAGTGAGAGTTGGACTCCGCCAGGGCTGCCCTTTGTCACCGATTCTGTTCATAACTTTTATGGACAGAATTTCTAGGCGCAGCCAGGGTGTTGAAGGGTCCAGTTTGGTGGACTCAGGATTGGGTCACAGCTTTTGCAGATGATGTTGTCCTGTTTGCTTCATCAGTCCGTGATCTTCAGCTCTCTCTGGAGCGGTTCGCAGCTGAGTGTGAAGCGGCTGGGATGAGAATCAGCACCTCCAAATCCGAGACCATGGTCCTCAGCCGGAAAAGGGTGGAGTGCCCTCTCAGGGTTGGGGACGAGATCCTGCCCCAAGTGGAGGAGTTCAAGTATCTCGGGGTCTTGTTCAGGAGTGAGGGAAGAATGGATCGTGAGATTGATAGGCGGATCGGTGCAGCGTCCGCAGTGATGCGGGCTCTGCATCGGTCTGTTGTGGTGAAAAAAGAGCTGAGCCGTAAGGCAAAGCCTCCAATTTAGCAGTCGATCTACGTTCCTACCCTCACCTATGGTCATGAGCTATGGGTAGTGACCAAAAGAACGAGATCGCAAATACAAGCGGCTGAAATGAGTTTCCTCCGCAGGGTGTCTGGGCTTTCCCTTAAAGATAGGGTGAGGAGCTCAGTCATCAGGGAGGAGCTCAGAGTAAAGCCCCTGCTCCTCCGCATCGAGAGGAGTCAGATGAGGTGGCTCGGGCATCTGATCAGGATGCCTCCTGGACGCCTCCCTGGTGAGGTGTTCCAGGCACGTCCAACCGGGAGGAGGCCCCGGGGAAGACCCAGGACACGCTGGAGGGACTATGTCTCCTGGCCTGGGAACGCCTTGGGATTCTCCCGGAAGAGCTGGAAGAAGTGGCCGGGGAGAGGGAAGTCTGGGCTTCTCTGCTTGGGCTGCTGCCCCCACGACCTGACCTAGAAGCGGATAAGCGGAAGAGGATGGATGGATGGATGGATTGATTGTGTATATGCAATTTCTTATTCATTGTTTTCAGACATTACGTATTTTTATGCATTTTTTCATTACGAAAAATACACAGTTACTATTGTTTAACATTTCAATAAAAGCTTTAAATGAACAACTTAACACAAAACCATAGCAAACAAATTAAATAAAGGCCAAACTCAACAACAACACAACACTATGACTCTTTGAATAAAAGTTTTTAGGCCATTCAGAAATGCCAGATGCCTCAGCTTAGATGGACTGATGCGATTTCTCCTCTCTGTGATTATTTGTCCTGTTTTTGAGAAGACTGTTTCTGAGGGGGCAGATGTAGCAACAATGCAAAGTCTTCCTACCATTGTAGCACACTCTTCTTTGGGCCTTAGCTCTGGCATCCCCATCTGGCGTTGCAAAGACTTCAGCTTCTCTGTAGTAATTTTGCTTTTATGGAAAAACTCTACAATAGCCTTTACCTTGTCCACAGTTGGTTTCACCACCTTCAGCGCATCTTTAACTATCAGTTTTATTGTGCGTGCAAGGCATGGGCTGTGAGTCCACTGCAAATCTTTTATGGCTTTTGTTATGTTTGCTGCATTATCAGTAACACAGCACACCACTTTGTCATTTACTTGCCATTCTTTTGCCACTCTTAGTAGCTCTTCTGCTAGGTTTTCTGCGGTATGTCTCTCAGCAAACTCAAAACAGTCAAGAAGGCAGGATGTCATCTTAAAGTTTTCAATAAAGTGAAAAGTGACAGACATGTATGAGCATGTTGTTCTGGATGCACAGCAGTCAGTTGTAAGGCAAACTGCTGAAGCTTTTTTGACTGTCTTGCCATAATGCACGCTCCTTGTTATATAGTTGTGGAATAATTGTTTGGGACAAAGTTTTTCTGCTAGGGAGAACATACATGGGGTTTAAGGCCTGTACAAAAGATGTAAATCCTCTGTCCTCCACAATGGAAAAATGGTTGAAAGTCGCTAGCTATCATTTTAGCCAGCTACTCATCGGCACTTATTTGTTTGTCTGGTGTCATTTGTTTTGGAATAAATGTGCTTATTTTGGTTTGAACTGAAGACCATGTTATACCTGCAGTTTTCGGTAAGACAGTAGATGCTGCAGCAGAAGGACTTGGCTCTTTTCCAGGGTCACTGGATGGCAGTAGAAAGGGCACACTCTTCCCCAGTTGCACGGATGGATGGGTGGTTCTTATACGTCCGTGCAGGTTTGTTGTTGACCCTGCTCTAACGGATATTTTCATATTATAAATTCTGCACTTAGCTTTGCAGCCTCCAATATCACTGAAATTCAGCCAGATGCTGCTTCTTTTTCAGCTTTCACTCATTTCTTTACTCTTTTTTTTTTCTTCACGATGCGCTTGCATTTAAATCTGGCTCCTCGTCTGTCGCAGTGACAGCTCTGTGTACCTGGCCTGTACCAACACTTGCTGTCTTCGGAGCGTTTGCCCCCCTTCCTTCTTTCACATAATGGTATGATCCTAGTCCGATGTGTCGCTCATGAATGAGCCCGCATTATGAGCCCATATAAATAAAGTCCCGCCCCTGCCGAATGGATTTTCTGCAAAGCTGAGCAGGAGCGGCTGAAGCTTTGGCTCTGCTCTACGGGCATCGGCTTCTCTCGTTCGCTTCAAAGCATCGGCTTTTCACTGTGTTTTAAAAATGATGTCTTCAAGGCGGTTGGCCATCATTAGCGATAAACTCTTCGAGATGATTTCTGAACGCACCCATGACTCGTTCAGCCATTTCAAGGTAGAATAGCTGTGATTTTGTGGTGAATATCGTCCTTGAGGCTCTTCCAGTCTCTCTCAGGCCGCCACCACAAGGAAACCGGAAAAAGAAACAGAAGAGAGAGTAGGGGTCAGTATGGATTTTGGAGCCACTGTGAATAATTATTATGAAGAATTGAACATACAGAGTATCAGTATTAAGTTAAAGTGAAGTTATAAAAAGGCCATGTTAAAGTAATGTGTTTTCAGCAGTGTTTTAAAGTGCTCTACTGTATTTGCCTGGCGAATTCCTATTGGCAGGCTATTCCAGATTTTGGGTGCATAACAGCAGAAGGCCGCCTCACCACTTCTTTTAAGTTTAGCTTTTGGAATTATAAGGAGACACTCATTTGAAGATCTAAGGTTACGATTTGGAATATAACGCGTCAGGCATTCCGATATATAAGATGGAGCGAGAGTATTTAAGGCTTTATAAACCATAAGCAGTATTTTAAAGTCAATCCTGAATGACACAGGCAACCAGTGTAGTGACATCAAAACTGGAGAAATGTGTTCGGATTTTCTTTTCCCAGTTAGGATTCTAGCAGCTAGGATACTGCAAAATTGATGCCCTTACAGCTTGGATGTTTTCAAGTGTTCGTACAGTCCGAGGATGGCCTACAGATTTTCTGTTCAATGTTGTACCCGTCTTTCTGAATTTAGTCACCCACTGAAGAATTGTTTTGCGATTTGGGATGTCACCATTAGGAGGAATGCTGAAGTAAGTGTAGTGATGATGGACTCGTTGTTTTTGAAGAATGCTTCAACAGCAAAAGCACAGTGCACACCATACCAAGGCATGTTGCTGACTGAAAACTACAAGGGATCGCTTATCAAAGGACCCCCACCCCAACTCACTTGACTGCCTCAACCTTGCGCAATGACCTTGAGAAATGTGGTACTTCGTTTTGGCTCACCGTGTTTATTTTAGTGTGTCATCAGGGACTGTATTGTATTTATTGATGGCACAACACTATATATTTTTTTAGATATTCTCTACCCCCACAGTAAATGAAGGCTTCTCCATTTTCTCCCTTTATTTTGGTCTACGTCTCCATTGTCTCCGCCACTGGTCCCCAGTCATGTACTACTAGATGCCCTGGGTTTGAGGTTGTTCCAGGGACAAAATGGCCCAGGGCATCACAGCCAAGTGCATGTGTGTTAAGGCAGTTTTGCGACTAAGTATGACCTACAATTAGCTAATATCGCATCCACAGTTGGTATCTGTCTTGTGTTGTGTCCAGTGACTAAACAAGGTCTAGCTCCCTACTGGTCTTTAATGGAAAAAAAAATAGTCTCAAAAATGCAACCATATACTTATTTTGTAACAGTGCTGTTTTATCATGTTATCAAATCACCAAACATGAAACAAACTAACTAACCTCTTAGGTTCTTTTTTGGATGGGAATAGGAAGAAATGCCAAGGTCACCAGCCATGTAACTGTTACTTGTAACCTCTTACCTATCTCACTGTCCGTGCCGTGCCCCGTGTTTAACTCTCTGGGCCTTTATGGCAGGTAGCTTTCTGACTGGGACTGCCTTTACTATTAAACTTTTACTTTAGCCCAGTCTACCACTGTGACATATGGTGTGAAAAACACTTCCATTTTACTTACTAGGCGTCTCTGTCCTCTGCTCGCTTCGCTTACCCTCTCCCGGGTTTGGTTTACTGGATAAACAATTTAAAGAGATATTTTCATGGGAATTGTTACGTATGCATTATTTTAATTTTTACTTTTGTAAAAACAATATTTGTCCTTTATTTCCTGCCCTGGGCATGGTTAAATCTCTTGCTTGCTGGATGTATAGCGCTGCTCGCTGAAATGGGGGCTGAACACTGCGCTAAAGAGATGCGGTCAGTTCAGCTGCTGTCTTGCTGCTGCTGCTGGCGAGCTGCGTGTTCTGCTTGTCATGCTTTGCGTTGATCATTTAAAAGCTTGTACAGCAGTTGTTCTTTTGCCACTGCATCTCTGCCACTAGCACTGTGAACAGCGGGAGGTAGGGGGAGGGGTCTGAACGCACACTAAGGAGATGCACTCGGATCATCTGCTGTGTGCTCTGCTTGTCGCTTGTCATTGTTTTAAGAGCTGGGAGTACATGAAGTGTGTCTGCCAAAAGCATTCCAACAACTGCTATGTTAGATGTTTGTGAACTTGTTTTTAATTGTTTGTAAGTAGGGCATGACGTGCAAAAGTCACCATCTCACAGGTTTTGCCTCCTAAGGTTGGAATGTCTAGTCCCATGTGGCATCAAAGTGTCTCTCTGGGATTATTGGGTCTAGATTGCTTCGCTCAACCCCCCCGGAGGTGCGCTACGCTCCTTCCACTTTGCATCTCTCCTGCTAGCGTTGTGAAGGGGGGAGCTGAACGCACGCCAAAGAGATGCTCTGCCACTCTCGTTGTGGGGGGCGGGGAAGCTGAAATTACGCTAAGGAGAAGCGGGCAGATCACCTACTGGCTTTGTGCTGCTTTTGCTGAGGTGTGTTCTGCTTGACACACTGCATGTCGATCATTTAAAAGCCTGTACAGCAGCTGTCCTTCTGTCTCACTGCCTTGTCTTGCGTGACGTTAAAGTGTCTCTCGCCGGACATCAAATGTCTTCCAAGAAGATCACGTCTTGTCTCCCTGGTCTACCTGCCAAGATTTTCTTTTATAATAGAGACACTAGACAATGTATAGTTTCAAAAGAAAACTTTTTTTTACAAACAGTACTGAGAGAGATACAGATCAACACACAAGTTTCATATATCACTGTAATAAAAGTCTTTTTTAAAAGTGTTTCTCTTGCTAATGACCTAGTTTTTCCCTAGATATGGTGTTTCTTGATTTTATCTTTCTGCTTAGTCTTAAACTTGATTTCCGCATCCCCATTTAGCAGAGCAACTCTGAAAAAGATGCTTTTGGATTTTATTATCCAAGAAGTCTGTAATGGAGTTGAAATTTATTGAACATTACATTTTCTTTTCTGTTTTATTTGTTGCTAAAAGACTGAAAATCTGACTCTACTACTTCAGGAATAAGGGATGTATTTTTTAAAAGAACTGTTTGTTGGTTTCATTTGTGCAACTCAGAACCCGGAATACAACACCACCAACGTAGGGCTTCATACGGTTGCCCCCTTGTGCCATTAAGGGAAAACAGTTAGACAAGGAATGAACAATCTAACTTCTCGATCCACTAGTAGCAACCAGACAGAGACTCTGGCTTTTAAGCTTTCACTTTCGAAAACTATACCAATTTGCATCAAAACCAATAACAACAAGTATATAGTGATACATAGAATCAGCTTATGTCTTTATGCAGTTCCATCACCAACAGCAAGATGTTTGTGAACATCCAGGTGGCTTTGTCCCTTTAGTTACACAGTGTGTGTTCTCAATCCAAATGAAAATAAAGGGAGTCTTTGAAATGTGTCAGTTTTCAACAGCAGCCTTGACAATTTGCAATCTGGTTTCCACTCTGGTTTATTTCTGTTCCCATCTGCTCTTATCATTTCCAACAACATACATTCACTGAACAAACCACTAGGTACACCTGTATACCTGCTTTTTCAAGCAGTTACTGTATCTAATCATGGTAACTCAGATAATCCCTCTGTACAGCTGTGGTAATTAGAAAGGCATCTCAGAATACACAACATGTCTAGTATTGAGGTGACTGGGCTACAATAACAGAAGACTATATTAGTTTCCACTCCTGTCAACCAAGAACAAAAAGTTAAGAATGAGTGGGCACAGGCCTACCAAAACTGTACAGCTGAAGACTTGATAAACATAGTCTGGTTTGATAACTCTTGATTTCTGTTGAGTCACACAGATAGTAGGGTCAGAATTTGGAGACAACTGCGTGAATCAATGCACCCAACCTGCTTTGCGCCAGCAGTCCAGGCTGGTGGTGATGGTGTAATGGTATGGGGTAAATTTTCTTGGTACACTTTAGCCAATTTAATAGAAATCAATAATTGCTTGAATGCCATGGTCTGTTTAGGTATTGTAGATGATCGTGTATCCACAATTTACCCATCTTCTAATGGTGACTTTTGGCATGATAATACACCACGTCACAAGGCAAAAGTCGTGACAAATTGGATTGATAAACATGGCAATGACTTATGTGTTCATCAGTGACTTTCCTAATCACCTGACCTGAATTCAACAGAACACCTTTAGAATGTGGAAGAATGAGAGATTCGTAGCATGAATATGTAGCTGGCAAATTTGCAGAAACTGCATGATGCATTCATGTCAGCATGGGCCAGAATTGCAAAGGAATGTTTCTTCTGGAAGATTTAAGGTTGTTTTTGAAAGAAAAAGGAGGCACAACCCAGTATTTGTATAGCAGTCCTAATATGTTGCTTAGTGAGTGTATGATTTCTACTTATCCAGTCCCAGCTAATTAATAGATTCCGGGCATCTGACAGAGTTATTAGCTTCCTGGGCCCATTTCCCACCTTCCTTTTTAGTCATTTCTGGATAACCCACTTTGACATTTCTAGAAGTAAATATTCTGGAAAGACACAACCTGCTATTGATCATTTCCTATGTGTGTGATTTTCTTGCCAAGGACGAATAGACATAGTTTAGCTGACAAATTTTCCTTGATATATGCTACCATTGAGAATGGAGTTTCATATTATTAAATCAGCTATGCCAGACATTTGGGCTCTAAAGGTTAAAATTAAAAGCTCATTTAAAATAATGCAAAATGGTTCTTATTTTTGGCATCTTTTCAGTTTCCAATATCTGCCGTCATTCAATTTTGCAGTTCAATTTACATCTGGTTGCAATAGCAGCCAGTGAATATTTGATTTACAATTTGTAGTCCTGTGCCAGATTTTGTTAAACAACTATTGGTTTCTGCATATAATTCACTTCCCCATTGACTTTTTATTTGAAGATACTTTTCCTGCTGTCCATGCTCATTGTATTTCACTTGCAGTGATTGTATTTAAATCTATTTTTCATCCTTTATTCAATGGACGGATAGCTGGTATCACTCTACATTTAAAATTTGTTGGGACTTGAGTCACATTAGCTTTAAGCTTTCATTCATCAAGATATACTGTACATAACTGGGTTGCTTTTATTGTGTCAATGTTTATGTCTCATTTTTCTTGCATCAATTGTGTGAACTTCTGCCTCTCCAGGACACTTAAAGTTTGTCTCGAGTTTAATATCCCTTTAAATCTCTGCTAGGCATGCTTCCTATCATGTTTGTCTTCTATAATGGATTGCATAGAATAATTATATATTCTCATGTGGTAATTATTCTTGCAAAAATGAAGCAACCTTTAAAAAATTTCTCTGTCCACTTCAGACACAGACTTGTAGCTTTTTGCAGAGGTGAGAACATCCGGTTTACATGTAGTTCTCTGACCCAAAGACAGCAAAATTTTAGTTTTTTAATTTCAAAGTAAATTTCTCACATACATCTCCATCAACCACTGGTTTATAATTAGATTTTCTAACCTAAAAATAAACTTGCTGATCTATTGATGCAGTAGGTAGGCACTGGTATCTCACAGATCTTGCATTCGAAGTTTACATTCTTAAGCCCAGTCAATGTCCATGTGGGCTGGCTTTTCTCTGGGTACTTTGGCTTTCTTATAACATCCCCAAAGGCATGCTGGTTATGTTGGTAATTCTAAATTAGAACGATGTGTGTTTATATGAATGGGCCATTGTGATGGACTGGCTGTTTCCTGCTTTGCCCTCAATGCAGTTGGGATATCCATCCATCCATCCATCCATTATCCAACCCACTATATCCTAACTACAGGGTCATTGGGGTCTACTGAAGCCAATCCCAGCCAACACAGGGCGCAAGGCAGGAAACAAACCCCCGGGCAGGGCGCCAGCCCACCGCAGGCTGGGATATGCTATACTAAACCCTCCACCACCCACTGCCCTCCTGAATTGGATTAAGAAGGTTGACAACATGGATTTTGTATCTAGCTATCAATGCTAGTGCTATGGTCCTACCAAAGTTTAAAACTTTGGTGCTTTGGTGATCACTACCAGCCATCCTTCTAAATCCAGAGTTAAGCATTACCATTTTGCTGGGAACTAAAATTTAGTTAAGTGGAAAGTTCATTTTGGCAGCGGGTATGGCCATTTCAGTACAGAAACAGTCTTCCAGCTAATTTCAATTTATATTTAATTGTTAGCTCTTATTGAAATATTACATTATTTATTTTGTGTAATATTAAATTTAGTGCTTGAATATTATTTTTGTGTGGTGTGCTGGCGTCCTGCCCAGGGTTTGTTTCCTGCCTTGCGCCCTGTGTTGGCTGGGATTGGCTCCAGCAGACCCCCGTCATCCTGTAGTTAGGATATAGCCGGTTGGATAATGGATGGATGGATGGATATTATTTTTGATCAAGATGAATAGTTACTTTAACAAGAAATATAAAACATTAATTTGACTGAATAACTGCGGTGGGCTGGTGCCCTGCCCGGGGTTTGTTTCCTGCCTTGCGCCCTGTGTTGGCTGGGATTGGCTCCAGCAGACCCCCGTGATCCTGTAGTTAGGATATAGCGGGTTGGATAATGGAAGGATGGACAGATAGGATAACTGTTTATCTGGTTAAGTCAATGCAAAGTACAAGGGAAACCAAAATTCCTGCATTGGTAGCACCTTAGGTACTGCAAAAAATGCATCTAATACTGATCTCATTTACTTTTATGTACCAAGGTTTTAACAAAGGCTTCTTCAGGTCTTAATTACACTTACAAAGGAACATTAAATAAGTTATTCATCTTTGTGCTGTGTGGCATATTAAAAGACTCTGGTAAAATGACTTATGAATATGCAGGATTCGTAGGTCTTATACTGAAGCATGCAATATTAAAGAGTAAAACATTTAACTTAGGCATCCTCTGACCATTCAAAAGTGTTATTTTAGTAATTTATATTGCTCTGAGCTGAGTAACCTCTTTGCTGAGGCTTTATAAGTGTTAATAACGCCAACCAAAGCCTTCTCACATGAAATGATATTGATGTGGATTGTAATCTGTACTGTGTAAATAAATATATATGATTTTACAAAAAAAAAAGAAAAACAGATTACAGGAAAACAGGATTTGTTCACTTAAGACGAATCAGACTTGCTATGGAGAGCCTTGCTGCTCACATAGTGTGTCTAATCCAGTTGGTGCAAATAAAGGTCATCCATGGAATTTAATTGTAATGATGACTCAAGACTTTTTTATTTACTAAGTATTTTCTGCAATATCAGTCATTGCGTTATCAGTCATAGAGTTTACGACCAAAAACAATATTGTTGTTGCTTCTCACCTCCTGAAAATTAAATTGAGATTGAAGGGAAGACAATTTTGCCAGGAAAAAAAATCACAGGAGATTCTAGATATGGTAACAAAAGACGATTACAGAATTTTTTTCCTGGAATGTAAGAAGTGCTGGGACAAGTGTATTCCATGTCAAGGGGGGTATTTTGACAATGAGTAAAAAGGGAATTGCTGTAAGTTGTATAAAAAAGTTTTTTTTTTTTAACAAGTCTGGGAATTTTTGTCCCCACACCCCTTTTGTTTGCATTAACCTCTATTTTTACTTAGTTCCTAGTTTATTTAGCTCATAGTATAGCTAATTTTAAGTTATCTATATATATAAAAGTCAGTTTGTGTATGTATGTATGTTCCAGCATCACGCTCAATGGCTGGGCGATTTTCATGAAACTTGGTACACATGTTTCTCAATGGTTGACTAAAAATACTGTAGGATGAAATCAGCCCTAACCCACCCGCTTCTGGGTAGGATGGGGAGTACTTTTACAGTCTTGTATACACGTTATCAATCAGTTGACACTTGGAACGACCACCAGAGGGCGAACTGGAGGTGACTGCCAGCATTCTTTATGTTTGAGCACCACCACAGCACCCTGTTGGTTTTGAAATTAAATAGAGTTCTACACATGCAAGTGTGTGTGTCTGTCTGGCCCGGAAGTGAGACATAGACTCGGGATGAGGGCTCCAGCTCCGAGGATACGCAAACGCGGCCAGCACACCGGCAAAAGGAAACCTCCTGAGGAAGACAGTCACTTAGCTGTTAATGTACAAAGGATGCGAGCACATCAACAACACAAATCCTCCTGCAAGAGAGATGCCCAGAGTGGTTCTGACGATTTCAATACTTTCTAGGATCCTGTGCTTTTAACAGCATAGGCTTACACAGTTAGTATATAGCAGGTGACTGGCAGCATTCCTTATGTTTATGCAGCACCGCGCCCCTGTTGCTTTTCAAATTAAATAGAGTTGGCTGGTTCTGACCTTCAACTGGATGATAACATACATATATGAAATTAGTGAATCTTTATTGTTTGTTCATTTATTTTTATTTTTAAAGTTGTGTTTTTTTTATTATGTTTTTCACAAACAATTAAAAAAAACACTTTATTTTCCACCCGGGCAACACTGGGTATTTCAGCTAGTATTGCATAAAAGTGTTGATTTAAGCTTTGTAAATGAAGCATAGCCTATATACAATATTACAAAATCTTTTTGATCATTTGATTAGGTTGTCACTTTTATTGAAAGTACAGATTACATAAGATTAGTGCAGATGAAAATACTTAGCAGACAAATATGAGTCTGGAGTCATTGTTAAAAATGAAATCCGAAATTGATGTTCTTTTAGATAGATAGATAGATAGATAGATAGATAGATAGATAGATACTTTATTAATCCCAAGGGGAAATTCACATAATCCAGCAGCAGTATACTGATACAAAGAAACAATATTAAATTAAATAGTAATAAAAATGAAAAGAATTAAAATTAAAATGATTACATCAATGGGTAAAGCCTCGACATCTGAGCAGCACAGCAAGACTGGTTAGTCTAAAGTAGAGATTCTCAAAGTGTGTGGGGGGTGCCTAAGGTTCCAGGTTAAAGGTGTGCTAAAATGTGTAGCAGAAAGTTGAATTTACGTGTTTACGTGAGCGGGAGTACCCAAGTATAGGACAGAAGGCTGGAATCATTCTTCTTCCTTTTGCAATACCCTTTTTCTGTGAGATTTGATTTTCAGTCGTTGCCTCAGCGAAAACAAAACACAGATCTAAGGGTCTGCAACCCTGTTTTAAAAAGATGTGCTATGCAAAACAGGCTCACTGCAGTCACAAATAAAGTAATAAGATCTGAGTTCTCACAAACTTTCATTTTCTCTTCTTGCCAAGTAACTGAAATGTATTTGCAATTTATTATTTTGTTTTGTTTATATCATTATTATTGTTTTATTTATTTTTTATTTTTACTTTGGTTGTACTTATTTTTTATCCTCCCAACAAATATGGTTGCAGTTCAACTTCAAAACAATTTTTCTTGCTCAATATTTTTGTAAAAACACACAGATTAATCAAGCACTTTAACAAAAGAGACACCAATTTGTTTTGATAAGCTGAAGTGTACAAAGGGTGTCCTGCATTTTAACTTGCACAAAAGAAACTATTGCAATAAAATTGAAAGCAAACATGTAATTGCTGTTTATGTTATTTCAATTTAGTAATAAAAAAATCTGTGGGGTGGAGTGGAGGGTCTGAGGCTAGGGAGATCTGCACCGGCAATTGGAAGGTTGCAGTTCGAATCCTGGATTTCACTCTATTTGGCCAATTGCTCAAAGGGTCCAAAGGGGCCATGACAAAAAATGTTTGAGAACAGTTCCTTTTATCAGTTAGGTTCATTTAAATATAACTAGAAAGCATTTCAATCACACCATTGAGCACATAGATAAATAGTACATTTCTTAAACAAAAACATACCGTTAAGTACCATCCAAAGGTCCCAAAATGGTTAATCATTAGACATTTTGGGTAAATATCTGGTTCAAAGAAATAAGGGTACTTATATCTAAATTATAAGTATAAAATAATTTATACTGAAGAACAAATAATAAAGTTAAATGTTATATATGACCTCATCTTCTAATTTAAATGTGCTGGTTCAAATGATTTCAGGATGTCCCAGTTAAACAGGCAGGAAGTTTAAAATACATTTTCCCTTACATTAGACTAGATCTTTGTTGTCACATACTCTACTTGGATGGGTCATGTGGAGAAGTACATATAGACAATAAGATAATTTATAAATTAATACATGTCTATCTATCTATCTATCTATCTATCTATCTATCTATCTAATAAATAGGAGTAGCCGAAGAATGGCCTAAAGTGCAAAGTGCCAAACAGAACTGTACAAACATATAGATTTCACAGTTTTACTGTAGTTAAAAAAGGCAGATGGCAGTACACGTGTAACCTACAGCATGTCACAGGTGGCTGGGGGTGGTACCCAGCCGGGACACCCCGGAGGACCGGAGGAGGGCTTACGCCTCCCCCAGACAACATAGGGGCAACTGCCCTG
>NW_024384798.1:0-9723 GCF_016835505.1 Polypterus senegalus
ACACAACAGCAATGAAATTTTTTGCCAACAAACCTGACTTTACAAGTATATTGCTACAAAGCAGCTTTAAAGAGTTTTTGTGTAAATTACAGTATGCTAATTATGCTGATACTCACTAATTTTATGTGGTAATGATCTAATAATACTTACATTTTAAAATGCAGTATTGATTTTAGGCAGTACAGTGGACCCTCGTTGGTCATGGTTCATAGTTCATGGCTTCAGTCATTAGGATTTTTCCTTAGAACCAGCGGGACCCCATTCCCCTCTAGTTAGGATATAGCGGGTTGGATAATGACTGACTGACTGACCTAACTAATAATTGTTAGCGAAAAACCACAAATATCCTCCAATTTTTGATGGCTTTTTTCTTGACAATACTGTACTGTAGAGAGAACACAAAGCAACCATAGAGGAAAAGGCAGGTTGTGATGGTGAAAGTAGCCAATCCGAGAGCATTATTAATTTCTCCTTGCTGGTAATTGGCTGATGCTCTGTGATTCATCTCCGGCAGGTGTAGCCCAGCATTCCTGTATCTTAACAGTTTACCGCATGTAGCTATCTTGAGTGTTTCGCTGAGCATTCTCATGTTTTTTGTTTTGTTCTTCTTAAAGCCCTAAGATGCCGCCTAAGCGCCCAGCACCTTCTAAGGCTTCTGGCAATGAACCTAAGCACCAGAAAAAATTTAAGAAGCTCCAGGAGAAGGCTGGACTACTGGATTTGCTCCCGGAACTAAAAAATTATGCCGCAGTAGCCACCCAGGAGCTGTAAATCCTCTGCTTTGCTGTGCAGTCATTATCTTCATTACATACCTTAATCGTACTGCACAGCTAATTCATCATCATCATCTTGAATCAATATCATTCATTATAGCTGCGTGTCCTGTTTTTTGACAAAGGCTTACTAAATTCAAAAAACTAATTGCATTTTTTTTGCCCCTAGGAAATAATACTGAAGAATGGCACAGAGGCATTTGAGACTTGGGAGAAACCTCCTCCTCCAATTTATATGCAGTTTTATTTCTTTCATGTAGTGAACCCTGCAGAGATTCTTACAGGTGAAAAGCCAGTCGTAAAGCAGAAAGGGCCATACACCTACAGGTACTTCACAGTTGAAATATTATGTTGTATTATTCTCAGCTTTTGAGTTCAATATGTGTTTTTTTAATATAACTACATTTTCATACCTCCTTAGTTTGTTTTAAGGTTGAGGGTGAAGCACTGAGGTAGCCGTGCTATCAACTTCAACACAACCCATTTTAAGAATTATTTTGTTTTTAGTAGGATATAGTAACAAAACTGTGACTTTTCTATGTTCGAAATGCAGTTTTTCAGTGTCGATGATTTCTTATCTCTCATGTACAATTTATTTATGCACAACTAGCAAAATACCCGTGCTAGCAGCGCTAGTACTGCCTTAAAATTTTTATTAAAGAAGAAAAATTAAACCTTTTTAAACTGAGGGGAAAATATACTAATAATTATTTGTTAAGGATCTCTTTGTATACCACATTGTGAGTTCGGCCCTCGGTTGTAATATGACCAAGCTGTGCGCTGAGCTTACTCTTGATCATGCAACGCATAGTGGCCATGTGAACAGTAATCTTGTTTCAAATCTCACAGCTTGGATTGCTGCTGTCATAATCGGTTTGAATTTCATGGTTTGTTTCAATTACGACAGTATTTATAGGACTTGTGTTGAAGAACATTGCATCTGTCAAGCTGTAGAAGTATACAATCGCTTTCATGATAACTTCACATCCAGCTTTTGAGAGTTTAAACATTCATAAACATCAAAGTGTCCACTACTGAAATCGTCACCTGTGAATCTAAGATGTTTAAGAGGCATTGGCGGTTGTCGAAAGGTGTAAAATATTTGGCCATTTCGGTACACTTGAAAGCGACAACCGAACAATTCAGTGGCAGCCATCAACTCACATTCAGATCCATAGGTGAAGGGCTTAAGCATTTCACTCTTATAGTGCTCCTGTGTAGTATAATTATCTCCTGTAACGTCATCAGTTCACACCTGAACCTGTCCCAGTCATTCAATAGATAAGACACAATGTTCCTCCGGATATCAAGAGGAGCCTGATATGGCTGTGCAATATGTAACAAAGATAATGGAAAAGGTAGGTTTGCCATCTCCGGTGTGGAAACCACTCTGTAAGTGACAGTTCTTTGATCGATGGTGATCACCTCGATAAACAAGTTAATGGGGATCGGTTGGAATGATAAAGGAAATGTGTACCTGAACAATGTAAAGTAAGTCTAAAATACCTACACAATAACTATAATCGTAATAAATGAACAATAAAACAGCAGAGAAGCGTGGATTAAATAAAAGGCTGTAGTTATCAGCAGGGAGATGTGAACCGTGGCGAAGCAAGGAAGGGAATGTAGAGACTGGAGCGACGGACGGTTTATATAGGCAGGCGGGCCAACAACGTGGGAGACGTTGGGATGGGGACCTAACCCCGCTCACACCGGTGACCTAGCTGCAGGCTATGGATGTATATATGTACGTAGTAGGATTCAGTTAGCGTTGGGAACCCGTACAAATTTCTTGAAGATGGGCCCATAAGTAACAATGACCGTTGAAAGGTTCAATATGGTGGCGACGGTGGCATCATGCCACGAAATAAGTACGATACATTTGTTTCAGTTAGCGCGGGAAGCGCCACCAAATTTCGTGAAGATGGGGCCATAAATAAGAAAGTTGTTGACCGTTATGAGCCACGCGTAGAATTTCGAAATGAAACCTGGTTAGCGCTTTGTAAGTAAGCTATAAAGAATGAGCCTGCCAAATTTCAGCCTTCTACCTACAGGGAAGTTGGAGAATTAGTGGACGTTGGAAAGTTCAATATGGTGGCTGACAGGGGGCGCATACCACCGAAATAAGCTACGTGCGGTTTTGGCTAGCGCAGGGAAGCCACCTGCCAAATTTCGTGAAGATGGGGTCAGCCTTCTACCCACGGAAGTTGAGAATTAGTGCGTTGAAAGTTCAAAATGGGCCACAGTGGCGCCATACCACGAAAAAGTACGTTACATCGGGTTCGGTTAGCGGGGAAACCGCCTACCAAATTTCGTGAAGATGGGGCCATAAATAAGAAAATTCAACATGGCGGATGTTGTCGACCGTTATGACCGTTCGGTAAATTTCAAAATGAAACCTGCTTAACTCTTGTAAGTAAGCTGTAAGGAATAAACCTGCCAAATTTCAGCCTTCTACCTAACGGGAAGCTGGAGAATTAGTGATGAATGAGTCAGTGAGTGAGTGAGTCAGTGAGGGCTTTGCCTTTTATTAGTATAGATCCCTTTCTCTTTTAATTATTTATATTATTTTAATGGATGTAGATTGAATGTACAGCTCTTGTACTAAATTGTATTTTCAAAATTTTTAACTAAAGACTTTTTTATATGTAAGGCACACATTACAAAACAAATTAAATGAAACAAACTACAGTGAAGAAAAGCAGCACAGATGATTGAAGTATTGTTTTTAAATGTGACAGCCTGAAAATTTGTTTCAGTTTGTTTTGTAAGAATGCGTTTTTTTATATGTTCAACCAATTAGCATAATTAATGGTGTAATATTCTATGTTGTTGTGTAATTAAATATGACAGCTACATTCTGTAAGACAGGCTTTTGCATTTTTAAACTGCAGTTATTTATATTACAATTGCCCCAAATGTGTATTATTAAAGGAAGCTGTATGGTAATTTTACCAAAAAGCAAAACTCTTACTGAACAAATATGTCTACTTTAAAACAGGCTACATAATTAATAGAAAAATATAGATTTGTGATGCAAAATCAAAAAGTCATAAACTATTTTTATTTTGCGTTCCATTTTTTTTTATACATTAAATAAGGTTTTGAAGGTTACTGCTCTGCTGTCAGCAGTTGAGTTTAAAACTTTTACGGGTGGTATGAATAATAATATGGTCATCTTTAATTCACAAGCATGCCTTCATAGCCATCTTAAAGAGAACTAGAAATCAAAATCACCGTGTGGATTTGGGTCAACAAAACATTGACGTAATCACATGTTTATTTAATAATGATATTAATATGTTTTATGCTAGCATACTGGTCAACAATTAATTGGCATTTCTGCAGTATGTACTAAATAAGCAATGAGTTTATTCCATCTACTGTAGTCCCTTTTTGTTTGGTAGTTGCTTTTGTCTACCTGTATGACTCTCCAGGTTGTATAGCAAGCTGGACGACTTTAGCCCAGAATTTGGAGATATTCATCATTGCAACTAAAGTGGTAGACATGTCACTCTCACAATTTTTTAATCATCATTTTTATGCTCACATATATTGGGGAGTGATAAAATAAGACAAGTCAGGTTGGTCACATGTCCTTAAAGCTTAGTGTTCATCCATAATATTGAGAAGGATATCCCATTAACACAGTTGTTTGTTGAGAATTTTCACTTTTTCTTCTGTGTTCCCCAGAAAGGTGTGGGAAAAGGAAATAAAAATAATGTGTTGTTTATATCCTCAGTGCTGTGTGTACATACAGTGGTGTGAAAACTATTTGCCCCTTCCTGATTTCTTATTCTTTTGCATGTTTGTCACACAAAATGTTTCTGATCATCAAACACATTTAACCATTAGTCAAATATAACACAAGTAAACACAAAATGCAGTTTTTAAATGATGGTTTTATTATTTAGGAGAAAAAATCCAAACCTACATGGCCCTGTGTGAAAAAGTAATTGCCCCTTGTTAAAAAATAACCTAACTGTGGTGTATCACACCTGAGTTCAACTGTAGCCACCCCAGGCCTGATTACTGCCACACCTGTTTCAATCAAGAAATCACTTAAATAGGAGCTGCCTGACACAGAGAAGTAGACCAAAAGCACCTCAAAAGCTAGACATCATGCCAAGATCCAAAGAAATTCAGGAACAAATGAGAACAGAAGTAATTGACATCTCACAGTCTGGTAAAGGTTATAAAGCCATTTCTAAAGCTTTGGGACTCCAGCTAACCACAGTGAGAGAGCCATTATCCACAAATGGCAAAAACATTGAACAGTGGTGAACCTTCCCAGGAGTGGCCGGCCACCAAAATTACTCCAAGAGCAGAGAGACTCATCCGAGATGTCACAAAAGACCCCAGGACAACGCTTCAAAGAACTGCAGGCCTCACTTGCCTCAACTAAGGTCAGTGTTCACGACTCCACCATAAGAAAGAGACTGGGCAAAACTACTGCATGGCAGATTTCCAAGACGCAAACCACTGTTAAGCAAAAAGAACATTAGGTCTGCCCTCAATTTTGCTAAGAAACATCTCAATGATTGCCAAGACTTTTGGGAAAAATACCTTGTGGACTGATGAGACAAAAGTTGAACTTTTGGAAGGCAAATGTCCTGCTACATCTGGCTTAAAAGGAACACAGCATTTCAGAAAAAGAAACATCATACCAACAGTGCAGTATGGTGGTGGTAGTGTGATAGTCTGGGGTTGTTTTGTTGCTTCAGGACCTGGAAGGCTTGCTGTGATAGATGGAGCCATGAATTCTACTGTCTACCAAAAATCCTGAAGGAGAATGTCCGCCATCTGTTCGCCAACCTCAAGCTGAAGCCGATCTTGGGTGCTGCAACAGGACAATGACCCAAAACACACCAGCAAATCCACCTCTGAATGGCTGAAGGAAACAAAAATGAAGACTTTGGAGTGGCCTAGTCAAAGTCCTGACCTGAATCCAATTGAGATGCTATGGCATGACCTAAAAAAGGCGGTTCATGCTAGAAAACCCTCAAATAAAGCTGAATTACAACAATTCTGCAAAGATGAGTGGGCCAAAACTCCTCCAGAGCTGTAAAGACTCATTGCAAGTTAATACAAACGCTTGATTGCAGTTATTGCTGCTATGGGTGGCCCAACCAGTTATTAGGTTCAGGGGGTAATTACTTTTTCACACAGGGCCATGTAGGTTTGGATTTTTTTTCTCCCTAAATAATAAAAAACCATCATTTAAAAACTGCATTTTGTGTTTACTTGTGTTATATTTGACTAATGGTTAAATGTGTTTGATGATCAGAAACATTTTGTGTGACAAACATGCAAAAGAATAAGAAATCAGGAAGGGGGCAAATAGTTTTCACACCACTGTATATGCTTTATTATTGTTTATGGGTATGTATATATAATTATATGAATGAGTCAGTGTGTGCATGTATATGTGTATGTATATCAGTATATACAGTATAAAATATTCAGTATATACAGTATAAAATAGTCAGTATATACAGTATAAAATATTATATATATATATATAAATATATATGATATATCTATACTAATAAAAGGCAAAGTCCTCACTGACTCACTCATCACTAATTCTCTAACTTCCCGTGTAGGTAGAAGGCTGAAATTTGGCAGGCTCATTCCTTACAGGCTACTTACAAAAGTTAAGCAGGTTTCATTTAGAAATTCTATGCGTCACAGTCATAACTGAATACTACTTATGTACATATATACAGCCATAGCCTGCAGCTCGTCTGCACGTGAGGCGGAGTTGCATCCCCATCACCATGCCCCCCAGTAGTTGGCTGCCTGCCTATACTACGCTCCTCCATCCCCATGTCTCCCACTTTTGACTGCCTGCCTATATAAGGTCATCTGTCAGCAGCACTCCAAGCTGTGAGGAAACAGTAAAAAGGCGCACATGTTTACTTAATTTACATGTCAAGAAGCGCTCTCACCAGCTCGGCGACAGTTCCTTTATTATACCTCAGGCAAATCCACAACTTATATAGACGCTGCCGAAAACGAAAGAATGCAAGAAAGCAAGGTAAAGAAACGGAAAGAATATCTTATTTATAAATGGCGCAAATATATTCATTGTACATAACCTATGTTAGCAACTATATACACATATTAATTAGACACCCAGACACACAAATCCCACACATTCCCCAGTCCTTTATCTGAACTTTCTTTAAAAGTTTCTAATCACACGGCCTGGAAAGTCTGCAGTGAATCCAGTGACAAATCCTGATGTGCGCCACGGACACGTTTACTTAATTTACATGTAAAGAAGCGGTCTTACCAGCTTACCGACAGTTCCTTTATTGAAGAATGAAGTCCGTTCACCGGTGACTTCGGCGTTAGGCCCATCCATGGCCGCGCCTGCTCCACAATAGACAAGTAAAGCCGCAGTCAATATCCCATTTTAGGTTAGCAGGCACCCTTCTCGCGTGCACCAGTCGTCCTTATTATGGAGTCTTCCTTGCTTTACTGCTGGTTATGTTATTTTAAAATGTTTCCTTTTCTTTTTCATAACTTCTTTAACACACTACTTCTCTGCTGCGAAGCGCGGGTATTTTGCTATCTACACATACTGTATAAAAGGCAAAGCCCTCACTGACTCATCACTAATTCTCCCACTTTTCATATATGTGGGAAGCTGAAATTTTGCGTGCTTATTCCTTGCAGTGTACTTATAAAAAGTTAGGCAGGTTTCATGTCCTATTACAACACCCAAGGGGAAAACGGCTGTACCCCCAAACTGTATATATAGATAGGGGAAACCCTCCTTACTATTTCTACTACTTCCAATTTACCCATGCTCATCCTTTACACTGTACTTACAAAGTTTAAGTATGTTTCATTTCTGTTGTGCCCTGAATGAACTTTTTGAAAATAATGTCTTCTTTTTGGCGGTTCTCACCATTATGCCTTAAGGAAGTTTAGGAACTGAGCTCTCCTTTTGGCGGTTTCATTCCTTATTTCCATTAAAAGAGGTTTTATTTCACACACAAGGGCCACCCCAGTCCCGCTCCTTTTTCCACACGGCCGCTGTCCACACACACCTACACATGGTTGGTCCATGACTATATACATTAACGATATCCGTGCTGATGAGCCACCTCCTCAGCTCTCCTTACTGTCCTCAGCTGTTTGTGCTCACTGCTCCCTTTTTCTTTACTCCACCGCTTCAAGCCTGTTATTGTTCACCTTGCTTCACATCTGCCTGCTGGTGACTCCTGCCTTTTCGTTTACTCCATCGCTTTACTACGAAACTTACAACCACCAAAACTTTGTAATGGCACCAGACTTTGGTCGAATCTCTGCACAAGAACCTCATTGAGGCAACTGTTTTCACTGAAACAGGCTCAGAGAAGACTGTATTTATTCCTAGATCCCTCTCATACCCACTGACCTCCCATTCCAATTCAAACGCCTCCAATTTCCAGTAGGGGTCTGCTTCAATGACAATAAAATGAGTCACAGGGCCAGGCTCTAAAAAGGTTGGTATTGACTTGAAACAAGATTGCTTCTCACATGGCCACGTAGCTTGCATGCTCAAGAGTAAGCTCAGCAGACATTTTACAGCCTGAGGGCAGAACTACAAGCATTATGTACAAAGAGATCCTTACATCCTAAAAATGTGTATTTCTATCACAACATTTACAATCATACTCTATCATTCTCAATACTAAAATAAGCCTACGACAATTACATTGACACTTACGCAATGGTTTCCATGCCGGAGATGCTGCCTGCCTTTTACATTCTCTGTGTTACATATTGCGTGCCATATCAGGCTCACTCTTGATATCGGAGGAACATTGTGTCTTATGTATTGAATGACTGGGACAGGTTCAAGGTGTGGACTGATGGCGGTACAGGAGATAATTATACTGCACAGGAGCACTATAAGAGTGAAATGCTTAAGTCCTTCATCTATGCTTTTGCATGGAGTTGATGGCTGCAGCTGAATTGTTCGGTTGTCGCTTTCAAGTGTACTGAAATGGCCAAATATTTTACACCTTTGGAGAACTGACAATGCCTCTTAAACATCTTCGATTCACAGGTGCGATTTGAGTAGTGGACACTTTGATGTTTATAGAATGTTTAAACTCTCAAAAGCTGGATGCTAAGTAATTGATGAAGCCAGTTATATGCATACAACGCTTGACAGATGCTGAATGTCACTTCAACACAAGTCCTGCAAATACTAATGTAATTGAAACAAACCATGAAACTCAAACCCGTTATGACAGAAGCAATCCAAGCTGTGAGAAAACAGTAAAATGGAGGGTCAGGACGTTGTAGGTACATTTTCTAGTGCAGCTAGGACGGAAGCAACTTTGTGAGCGCTGCCGCCAAATACTCTTAGAAAAATCCACAAGTTAATAGACACGCTGTTGCTAAATACTCACAGGCAAATCCACAAGTGCATAGCAACGCTGCGTAAATATTCAGAGGCAGATCAACAAGTTAATACCGGAATGCCTGTTAAACATCTTTGATTCACGAGAAGCGACTTGGGTAGTGAACACTTCGATGAATGAAACCTGTTATCTTTACAGCGGTTGGCAAACACCGAATGTAATTTGAACACAACATGCCTCTCCAAATACGAACCTGATTGAAAGAAATGATAATCAAATCCTTGATGACTGCAACACTCATAACAGTGACAAAACAATTACATTGACAATCATGTTACAAAATTTTTAAAATGTTTCCTTTTCTTTTTATAACTTCATTAACACACTACTTCTCCGCTCAAGGCTGGTATTTTGCTAGTATATATATAAAATTATGTTTGTATGTATGTACTGTATATGTGAATGTTTTTATAATAGTACTAGTTTATTTCTTTGCTGTCTTCCTTGATGTCATCCAACTTTATGCTTTTATTCTGTACTTTGGTCTTCCTGTATTTTTTGACTTTTTAAAAAAATGTGCTTGG